>NW_025062986.1:0-1888 GCF_018153295.1 Drosophila grimshawi
AGATATTGGCGGTTTAAGTTTCTTTTCCCAAATTCAAACGGATGTATCTTCGCCAATAATTGTCATGAAGTTAGAATTTCTTTCAACATTATGAAGCCCTTTTTATATATTTTGACTCTGCATCAAAAGCTGAAAATATGTAGTCTGGAAGTCATTTCGAGAAATTGACGTTTTAAGTTTCTGTTTCCAAATTCAAACGGATGTATCTTCGCCAATAATTGTCAGAAGTTCTAATTTCTTTCAACTTATGAAGCCATAATTGTCAATTAGTTCAACATTATGAAGCCCTTTTTATATATTTTGGACCGGCTGCATCAAAAGCTGAAAATATGTAGTCTCTAAGTCATTTCGAGAAATTGACGTTTTAAGTTTCTGTTTCCAAATTCAAACGGATGTATCTTCGCCAATAATTGTCAGAAGTTAGAATTTCTTTCAACATTATGAAGCCCTTTTTATATATTTTGATTCTGCATCAAAAGCTGAAAATATGTAGTCTCGAAGTCATTTCGAGAAATTGACGTTTTAAGTTTCTGTTTCCAAATTCAAACGGATGTATCTTCGCCAATAATTGTCAGTTGTTAGAATTTCTTTCAACATTATGAAGCCCTTTTTATATATTTTGATTCTGCATCAAAAGCTGAAAATATGTAGTCTCGAAGTCATTTCGAGAAATTGACGTTTTAAGTTTCTGTTTCCAAATTCAAACGGATGTATCTTCGCCAATAATTGTCAGTAGTTCGAATTTCCTTTCAACATTATGAAGCCCTTTTATATATTTTGATTCTGCATCAAAAGCTGAAAATATGTAGTCTCGAAGTCATTTCGAGAAATTAACGTTTTAAGTTTCGGGTTTCCAAATTCAAACGGATGTATCTTCGCCAATAATTGTCAGAAGTTAGAATTTCTTTCAACATTATGAAGCCCTTTTTATATATTTTGATTCTGCATCAAAAGCTGAAAATATGTAGTCTCGAAGTCATTTCGAGAAATTGACGTTTTAAGTTTCTGTTTCCAAATTCAAACGGATGTATCTTCGCCAATAATTGTCAGAAGTTAGAATTTCTTTCAACATTATGAAGCCCTTTTTATATATTTTGATTCTGCATCAAAAGCTGAAAATATGTAGTCTCGAAGTCATTTCGAGAAATTGACGTTTTAAGTTTCTGTTTCCAAATTCAAACGGATGTATCTTCGCCAATAATTGTCAGAAGTTAGAATTTCTTTCAACATTATGAAGCCCTTTTTATATATTTTGACTCTGCATCAAAAGCTGAAAATATGTAGTCTCGAAGTCATTTCGAGAAATTGACGTTTTAAGTTTCTGTTTCCAAATTCAAACGGATGTATCTTCGCCAATAATTGTCAGAAGTTAGAATTTCTTTCAACATTATGAAGCCCTTTTTATATATTTTGACTCTGCATCAAAAAGCTGAAAATATGTAGTCTCGAAGTCATTTCGAGAAATTGACGTTTTAAGTTTCTGTTTCCAAATTCAAACGGATGTATCTTCGCCAATAATTGTCAGAAGTTAGAATTTCTTTCAACATTATGAAGCCCTTTTTATATATTTTGACTCTGCATCAAAAGCTGAAAATATGTAGTCTCGAAGTCATTTCGAGAAATTGACGTTTTAAGTTTCTGTTTCCAAATTCAAACGGATGTATCTTCGCCAATAATTGTCAGAAGTTAGAATTTCTTCAACATTATGAAGCCCTTTTTTATATTTTGACTCTGCATCAAAAGCTGAAAATATGTAGTCTCGAAGTCATTTCGAGAAATTGACGTTTTAAGTTTCTGTTTCCAAATTCAAACGGATGTATCTTCGCCAATAATTGTCAGAAGTTAGAATTTCTTTCAACATTATGAAGCTCCTTTTTATATATTTTGA
>NW_025062987.1:0-23227 GCF_018153295.1 Drosophila grimshawi
GCATTAATGAAACAATCATTTTGTCGGAAGTTGGCGTGATACTGTGACAAAATTACTTTGTTTATTTGGCCACGTCTTCGCATTGTTTTGTTTGTGGAGTATTCAAACAAAAAGCAATTTATAAATCGCTGAAGCTCTTGGTTTTACAAATAATGTTAACGCTACCGAAATGCCTACTTTAAAATTGAAAAAAATGTTGATGAAATACTCAGCAGCATTTGTCAAATTAACCAAAATCTGCACTCGCCATAAAGTATTTTTTTTTTACAAAATGATTACTTTTTCTTACAGTACAACGTATTTTTAAAAATCTAATAATTTCCTTTATTAAATACGATGGTTTTTTACTCTTTTTAAAGGATGCAAAGCGAGGCTCAGAACTCGATTATGTTATTGCCCGGAAAAACCCACTGTTTCAAAAACCAGTCTACCTCGAGTTATGGGTGAGTTATATACGAAACACATTTAAGCAAACTACTATGTGGATTTCAACTTTAGGGTTCGCCATTATTTGCTATAAGACAAAAGATAATATCTGCTGAGACAACGGAAGGCACCGTTTTCCTTTTGGGGCCATTGGATTTTGAGAAGCAAGCAATGTACCACTTGACCATTCTGGCCAATGTACGTCTGGATGAGTAATTTGAATGATTATTATATGTACCCCCTAATGCATATTCGATTTTAGGATGCATATGCTGAGCCTGGACAAGATGGACGCAATATCGCAGGCATGGAGATTGTTGTCATTGTGCAAGATGTGCAAGATCAGCCACCCGTTTTTACTTTGGCACCACCGGTTACAAAATTACCACCCGGTATACTATCAGGCGACAAGGTGTTTGAATTTTTTAAGTCAATTATAAAACATAACCTTATAACTATCATTGACATTCAAAGATATTGCAAGTACATGCAGAGGACGGGGATAAAGGAAGCCCGCGGGAAGTGCGATATGGCTTAGTTTCTGAAAACAACCCATTTACCTCATTTTTTGACATCAACGATACCAGCGGTAAGTGCAATCTATTAATCACACTATGCAACAAAATAAAAAAATAACGAATAGAAATAGACACCAATAATAAAGCTAGTTTAGCTACATCGCAGATTACAACTAGTTAAAAACACAGTTTCAATGAAGCTCTCGAAAATTTAAAATTTTTTCATATTTAGACTAAAACATTTTGGCTTATACCTAATATATATCTTGGGAGACACATGTTTCATATGTGTCGAACTTGTAGCTAAATATACAAATAATTAAATTTATAAATATGTAATTCTATAATAGATGAAGACTTTAATTTAGATTTTCTTTTTATATGTAAAATGTTATGAGCTCTTAAGGAAAAAATAAGTTGTGTATTTAGGAATGCAAACATTTTTAAATTATAAAACTAGATAGAATACATTTTGTAGGCAAGGCAGAAGCCTTTTTCTGAGTAAAAATGTAGTTTAGCTTAAAATTAACCTGGAGAAAATGTTTTTTATGGATCAACTTCTAGTGAACACGTATTATAATTTTTATTAATTCTCATTCTTTCATTCGAATCAATAACTTTAAATAAGATGGGTTGTGTACGAAATATGAAGTATTTTGAGTTATGCAATACTTTAAAAAATACGCCAAAGTGAATATATATAGAACAAATTTTTATTTATTTGGTATCTAGATACATTTTCAGCCGAACTATTACTAAAAAGCATAACGGCAAACTATAACAAAAAAATGTACCACTTTTTGTGTTCCTATTCTGAGAATGAACCAAAGAACCGGAATTAAGCCTGAGGGACAGACAAATATAATAGACATTTACATACCATACGAATGTATAATATGTTATGTTCTATATATGGATATGCCATATTCTGCATTTTTACATACAAATGGCTATTGTAAACACTTTTTTTCATGCACTTTTTTTTTTTTTATCGATTTTATGTGTGAGACTGACTGCTAGCACAGAGTATAAAAAACAACAATGCAACATCAAAAGATTTTAACATAGTTACTACTGCAATCAGAGAGACCAGCCACAATCCGGTCCATCGTTAGACTCGTTAGATGCCTGAGCTCATCTTATATGTATAAAAGGGAGTATGTATATATATGTACGAGTATGTATATATGTTGCGAATAAGTTCTGAAGTGCAATGTGGGGCTTGGTCCGCAAGGTTTTTGCTCTTCGCTCTTCGTAGTCACAATCAAGTCACAATAATTCGCGTTTGAGCTTCCTTGTTTCGTGTTTCCTCTGGTTCATTGCCAGTTTTTTGATGGCAATGACTCTGTCCCAGGCAGAAATTGTACTTGCTGTAGACGAGCTCGAAAAACTTCGTGACTTTGCCCAACTGAATCTTTGGCATGTGTTAAGGGGCATTGTGGTAGGCTAACTTTGAGTTCGTCTTCTTTCACAAAAAAATCGGCAGCACCTTGATGCATCGCCATGGAGTTAAGCCCCAAAACAAACAAATACAAACAACATCCATCTTTTATGTCGCTAATAATATACATAAATGGACATACACATATAAAGAAGTTCACGCAAGTCAGACGATATATGTACGCAATACATGCTTTAATACCCAAAAATCTGTACATTTAACTAAAAACTAATTGCTACTTGAATAATCGAAGAGCATACATAAAAGTTTACATTATTTATTATATTTAAATTTCAATTATTATTATTTTTATAGTTATTTTTAAATTGTTCTTCAATTCATAACTAAATTAGTGTAATTTATAGCTTCTTCTTTATTGTTATTTTTAATATTATTATATTAAGTTTTACGTGGATCTGTTTTGCCAGTGTAGAAAGCTTCGGCTTGCCGAGAACCGATTTATTTCTTGTTTAATATGCATTACTTAGTTTAATGTGTTCATAAGATGCATACAGGTGCAAAATAAAGTAAATAAAAAAAAAAGAAGTTTCCCAAGCCTTTCATAATTACTTTTTGTTTTCGTTGTCTCTTGACGAGGCAGCCAGCCTTAAGCAAAAACTAAAATGAGAACATTAACGGCATACCTCTATTAGCATGTGAGGCGTCTCTCATTATTCCCTTGCAGAGTATTATAATATTGTCGTCAAGTACCTAAGGAGACATCCGCCACCCCATAAAGTATTCTTTTTTTTAGCTTATTCCTTTACTTGTGAATAACTTTTCCCATGGCTGTCCATTTGAATCTTATATGCCTTTCTGGATAGGGTGTTTTTTTAAGAAACATTAAAAAAATGGTCAGAGTGTACAAGAAAAACATTCTTAATGTGATCTCATGCCACACAAAATACTCAATGCATATATCTGAAGGCAACAGGTTTACAGTAAAAATAATCACAAGTAGACCATAATCTTGTAAATTTGATTTTAATTTTAATTATGATTGCATCGCATTGCAGGTGAAATCTTCTTAAAGAGACCGATCGAAGACATTGCGGCCATCACGCACGTGGGCGATCCCGTCTTGCTCACCGTAATTGCGGAAGAAGTTAAGATTGGTCGTGACGAACCTCCAGCCATGGCTTCCACGGTGCAATTGGCGTTCTTTCTGCCGGATCGTACCAATTCACCGCCCTATTTCGAGAATGATCAGTAAGTATATACACTCAGCAAAGGATGAGCGAGTAAGCCACAAATGAAAATAATACCCTTTCCGAACTATCCTTAGTAATTTAAAATACATTTTGCACTATTCTTGTGTTGGATCTTTTTCAAGTTTTAGTTTAAGTTTATTCGTAAGTTTATTCTTCTTACCATTTACACAAAAGCGCCAGGCAATGAATGTTGTTTTCGCTTAGGTTTTTAGCCACGACTGATTTAACTGGCAGAAGACGATTAAATGAGACTTAACAGAAGTTAATTTTCTCAATATGGCGAAAACTAAGATTTTCTAGAGTGTTAAAAAAAAAATGGGATGTAAATACGAAAAATTAAATCAGTATATTTGCTTAAGCTTTCAACTGATTTACATTGTTTTACAAAATCATCTAAAATAAAAATCCTTCTGAAAAAGTTGTTACTTGTTTTAAGATATAATTTCTAAAAGAGCAAAGAAAATTGTTCTTAAAATTAGAAAGACTTTCTCTTAATTTAAAGTAATATTGACTTTTGTTCCAAAAGATATTTCGAATAAACATATAAAAAGTGGAAATAAAAACATTTATTCAAGAAAACAACAAGATGTTCTAAAATGCATAAGCAACTAATAAAATTAGCAGTCTCGGTTTCGAAGTTAGGGCCTTGATTTAGTTTTCCCTTCATTATATGAGTTTATAAACTATCTAAAATATTGTGTATATGAAATCTTGAATACTATGTTTAATAATATATATAACACAAAAGCTAATGTAAGAATTCTGTGAACAAATATAAAAAAAAAACATGCAATTATAAACCTTTTTCTAAATTTTTAGAAAAATCACTAAAATGGTGATTTTCTAAATCTCAGGACATTCTATTTATTTTTTTTTTTTCGACTCAAATATGCAAATAAATTGTGTGCTTTAAAACTGTTAATAATATGGTATGGAACACGAAAGCAGGTCATTGTTAATCGGCATTAATTTAAATTTTGCGAAGTGTGTCAGAGCTAAGAACAGGGTATCTAATAGAGGTATACATGTCTATATTTATTTCTAATTAGTGTACACTTTTCTTGCTGCACAGTGGCCCCATAGAATCCAAAGGGAGAGAGTGAAAAATGAAATGACACAATGGGTACAGTAGTGTCCAATACGAGGAGAGAGCTGCTGTCAAAATAAAGAAAACAAGATTGTCGCAATGACTTTGACTGAAGAATTAACATAAATTTTATATGTTTTTTTCTTTACTTCTTTCTTATTCATTGTTCTCACGCTCTCCAAAGTTATTTCTCATTACTCGCTGCATCAAAAAAATGTATAGACTCACTCAAAGTTTTAAATGCATTCATGCACATTGTTTTCAGAAACAAATTTCCAAATATAAGAAAAAGATTTTCCTCAAATTAGAGAGCCAAGCCCTAAATCGACAGTCCAAAAACTTTGGTGTTTTTTATTAATTTTTATTTATTAAAAAAATCATTTCTGAAATTGTGAAAATAGTAGTGAAATCTGCTCTCAATATATAGAACAACAAAACTTTGGAAATTTGTCAAATTTTTTCTAAATCTTAGAAAAGCCGCACTGCAATTTGGTAATGCAAAGCACGACTTTAAGAAAACCACAACCGGAAGGTTAGAAATTTAGTTTCAAAATAATAAGTTGAGGAACCATTGTAGCCAAGAGTATGGCGAATTTTTAAAACTCAAAACGATTTTTAATCTGTGTCTTGTGTCCAGTAAAACAGTCGATTTGGAGCACTCTTATTTATTTATAATCACACCCTAAAGACCACTTCAGTTGGCAAGCCCAACTCGAACTGAGGCTCGCGTTATGCTTAGGATTGTTATCTACTTAATGCTAATATCTTGTTGACAATCTCTTTCTTCCCGTTTGTTCGAGTAGCTATGTCTCACGAGTGGATGAGAATGCCTCACAGGGTTCAGCACTGACGTTCATCGATCCGTATGTGCCACGGGTCTACGACGACGATACTGGAAAGAACGGAGTCTTTTCACTGACATTGCTTAACAACAATGGCACCTTTGAGATTAGCCCAAATGTGGCCGAACGCAGTGCATCCTTCCTAATCCGAGTGCGTGACAACTCCTGGTTGGACTACGAGCAACGGCACTCGGTGCAGTTCAATATACTTGCCCAGGAACTAGGTCCTGCCACAAATCTTTCGGCAATGGTCAATGTGACCGTTTATATCAATGACGTCAATGACAACTCACCGGTATTCGATCAGCCGGAATATACCGTGGAACTGCCAGAGAACATGACAGTCGGCACAAAGGTTGTCCAGGTCCATGCAAGTGACTTGGATTCGGGTCTGGGTGGCAAGGTGCGATACACTGCTATCTTGGGTTACCTGAACACGTCGCTCAATCTGAATGCGGAGAACGGTTCGATAACGGTGTCAACCGATAGTCATGGCTTTGATCGGGAAGTAATGCCCGAGTACCACTTATATGTGGAGGCACGGGACATGGACGGCAATGGCAATCGTGCCCAGGTGCCTCTAATTATCAGGCTAATCGATGTGAACGATGAGACGCCCATCTTTGAAAAGGATTTGTACGAATTTATACTGGCAGCCGATTTGACCAGTTTCACAACCAGTGCAATTATACATGCCACAGACAAGGATGCCACGGCCCCGAACAATGTTGTGCGCTACGAGCTCATTCACGGTAATTACGAGAATAATTTTGTGCTCGACAAGGTAACGGGCGAGTTGACGGTGCGGCAAAAGATCAATCTTCGCTCCAAGAAGAGCGCCGGCATGCGAAGGCGCCGCGATGCACAGGACATGACCATTTCGGATGCTGAAAGCGATCTATTCATACTAACTGCTCGGGCCTATGACTTGGGAGTGCCAGTCCGGTTTTCGACGACGAGTATACGCATCTATCCGCCGGAGAGCCGAAAGCGCATCGTCACATTTGTGGTGCCAGGAAGCAGCTTGGATAAGCGAAAGACAGAGGAGACTCTCTCAGCCATAACGGGTGGCAAGGTCTTCATTCACGAAATACGACCACTCAGACCGGAAGAGCCGGGTGCCAAGGACCTCCTCGATGGTAATCCCAACATTAAGGAACGCAGTGTGGTCACTGCAACGGTTCTTTATGACAGCTCATCTGTCGTGGACATCTCGCAGATACAACAGCGACTCTCACAGCATAATAACTCCTATGCAATCATGCCACAAAACACGGCGGCCTCAGACGTAAGCTATCTTATATATCAGCCTGATTCCACCATTACCAATATTCTCAACCATCACTATTTGGTTTAAATAAAACAGCTGATTGCATAAATATACCCTGAACCCATTAGAAATTGGTTAAAAAGGGTATATCACTTTGTGCAAGCGTAAGTAACAAGCAAAAGAACGGATCCCATAAAGTATATCAACAGAAGAGTCTATATAGCAATTGTTATGATCGACTAATATACCAATAGGAAATTCCTATAGTTTAGTGCCATTAACAACATATAACATATATATTTGCCTCCGTTTTTTTACTTTTCACTGTCTATACAGGCCATTAGAATTGAGACCACTTCCTCAACTTTGAGTGCGCAACATTTTAAAAGAAAATTTAGCAATAAAACTAGAATATATATTACGTATATCGTAGTCGACCTCTTGTCTTACTTACCTTACCTTACTTGTCTGCAATGCCTATTTCCAAAATTTAATATCTTGTTTCTTCTTTTTTATATGAACCGTTTAAAATGGGTAAATGGTTTTGTGCAAATTAATGTAACAGGCAGACCGAAGCATTTCCGATATAGAGCAATGAAACAAATTTAATAAATAAAAAGGATTTAATTTCAATTTTGCTTTTGTTTTTAAATTTTCATAAATCATTAAAAAAAAATAATTTAATCAAATTATATTAGTATTTTAAGTAAAACGTTTAACATACTTGATCGATACGAAAATCGATAAACCATCGCAAATAATAATCGAATTTCTAAAATTCGCAGTATACTTTACGAATGTTAAATGTACAGAATGTTATCCAATATGGGAAAATACTTTACATACTGCAGATGCTCGAGAAAAAATAAGAAATGTTGATAGTGGAATCAGGCTATTAATGAATTGTTTAGCTAGCGACTAATGACGAGATTATCTTAATAGAATCTTACTCCCACGCAGACACAGTACAAAGCTGAAAATAAGGTTTTGTTTTGGCTGCTCATCCTGCTGGCCACTCTGGTTGCTCTGACGATCCTGATTCTGCTGATGTGCTGCATATGCTCGTGGTGTCCTCTGTATGGTGCAGCTACGTAAGTAACACGAGTGAGAATAACAATAATAGTTATTGTATCCTATGTATCCATCCCTTGCTTCTTGACTCGGTAACTTAGTCTCGGTATGTAACCCAATACAAGCCACATTAAAACTTGTCTGATATAAATAATATTTACACGTGTTTAGATAACAAAAATACAAAAACAGATACTAATCAATAGTAACGAATTGAGATAATAGATGGGAAACACAACAACTACGTCTATATCGATGACTTAACATTTTCATTCTTATATTTTATTCAATGTGGGTGGTAATTTCAAATTAAACTAAACTAAACTGAGCCCGAGTCCATCACAAAGGGACGATATGATTATATTTCCCAAGATATGATTGCTCTAGAGTATCGTATACCAAAGACTAAGTAAAGAGTTCAATGTAGTGAGGAATCGAAATACCTCTTTAAAGCTCATATCATTTATCATTGAAACATTGAAACACCATTCATTTGATCTTTAATTCTTTATTCTTCTCTTGTAGCAAAAGAATAGTTAATATCAGTAGAACTGAAGACGATGTACATCTAGTGCATAGAGAAATGGCAAATGGAAAACAAACAAAATCTGTTCAGGTAGATTTTGATCTATTTCAAATAATACACAGTACCTAGAATTATGCATAGTAGAGAGCTGCGAGCACACTTAGAAAAATGCAAATTCGCACTTTTTGTAAAAAATTTGTTCTTCTTTTTTTATTTGTCATTTATGTTACTTTCAAACATAACACTTACCCACAATTCACATTGGTTCTGAGCGCACATCCCATTTCCGAGTTTCTTTTAAGTATTATCCACCTTAGAAAACATTTTTGAAGGACAAAAAGTTAACATTTTGAAAAGTATACGCTTAATTTATAAATATAAAATACCGCAACTTTCAGGTCGCCGAATGGATGGGAAGACGAGAGGCCTGGTCAGCGGAGAAGCCATCAAATACGCGAACAAAGCCAACCCGCTGGGAGTTCCGGAATGGACATAAACAGCCAAACGAAAACTTAGAAATGGAGCACGCTGCTATTAATACCGATGGCGATGTTGTACGCCGTCCAGAATCCGCTGAATATCAGCAAAGACGCGTCCGCATTAAGTACGAATCTACATATACACTCAGAAAAAAATCCACCTGCGTTTTTGGAATTTTAGAAATAATTTCTTAACACCAGAAGGCATTTTTCCTAAAAGTAGACTAGCTCCAAATCGACAATTCCTAAATCATGGTGTTTTTTTTTTGGAATATTTTTCTTAAAAATAGAAAATGTTTCTAAAAAGTTGAACTGCAAACATTCAGTTATAGAAAAAATCCAAGCATTTATTTCTCTGCCCTACCCAGAGAAATGTACTTAAACAAAATGACTGTGACTGGCTATCTTAAGATGGAGACTTCTGATTTTCATTAAGAAACAATGTTTTCATATTTACTCATTAATATATTGCATTTGGGACATGATATTAAAGTTTTATTTTAAATATTTACAAGTCATCATACACATATATTATTGTCCAAGATTTTTTACTGTCTAAATTGTTTCTAAATTTTAGAAAAATCCACCTTGAAATTAAGAAAAGGAAAACCTGGTTTTTAGAAAGTCACATGTGAGAACACATTGACTCCAAAAGTTAGACAAATTCTTAAAATTGAGGGCAACTTTTTTTCTGAGTGTATCGTTATGATATTGGACTTGATAATATGATCCATATTTTTTAATAGAAACAGCCACACAGCCAAAGAAGACCCACATCATAGTTTCCATAATTCTAGAACTAATTTAATAAACGACCGTGACGTTTACATTGAGGACGTAATGGACGATCGGCGTCTGGTGGAAATGAAGGAAAAACTGACGCGTACAACGGAGAATAGACAATTGGAGAATGCACGTTTCAAGAACTACGACAAGGATGCTCGACAGATTGACGACGACTCGATGAGAAGGCACGAAATAGATCGTGGCAGCGATGTTGACTTTGGCACTGCACACAACAGTCTCAAGAATAAACGAGAACTCTTCATAAAAGACGGCAATGTCGAGATTCTACAGCTGATGACCAGGGACAAGACTCGCGACGGTGCTGCCTTGGACGATGATAATATTTACGTGAATGTGCCAATAAAGTCATCGACTAATCTTTCGCAGCCACAGCTGCTGATGGTGGACAATACGGGCAAGGAGATACTGATGCGGCGATTCATTGAAGAGCAGCCAGACGGAAAGCAGATTATTCGGGAGCATTATCATATTGTGCCAGGTGCCACATACATTCAGTCAATGCCCAACGAAATACTTCAGGAATCAACGCTAAAGGGCGATACGTTTCCCTTGGGTAAATCGGGACCAAATAGCATTGTCTACTCCCAAACGGAGCCGGAGGTGAAAGTCATTCACACCCAGTCCGTTCAGGGCGAAGAGGAACTAACTCAACTGCAGCCAGTTGTGGGAGATCATACGCTTAGCAACGAACTGGAGCACTCGCTGAAGCAACAGAATGCGCTCCTGCGACAGATCCTGCTCGAAAAGGAAAAACTCGAGACGAGATACACCCAGCACGAAATTGTCCTGGAGACCCAAAGTCTGCCGGGCCAATCGATGGCGATTGGAACACAAACCGATTGCGATGCTGGCACCCAAACCGAACCGACTGACGGCTATCTGGGCAGTTTGAAGGCCCGGAGAGCCCGGAGCGAAAATGATGATTCAATGTCCGAGGATGAGTACAAATATGTACGCTTCAGTCCACCAAATAGCCCCAATGGCATGTACTGGATAAAGCGTCGTCGTCCCAAAAGGCAACCAAAACTCCGGGGCAGCTCACAGCCACGGAAAAGAATAGTTATGGTCGAGGAGGTGAAGCGCAAGATAAGGACACCCATACGGGAGGAGGAGGAGGTCAACGAGGTAAGGAAACGTGTGCCGCCCAGAAAACCACTACGGGAAACCAAAACGAGTATTCTACGGAAGCAGCTAAGCGATGAAAGCCGTAGAATCGACGGTGCTGCTCAACACAAGGAAACCAATGGAAAACACAACAAATCCGAAGCCATTAGCCGAGAGGTATTAATCGAAATATCCGATTCTCTCGACGAATTCAGTAGTCCGAGAAGACAACATCGAACGCATCAGTACTACGAGAACATTGATGTTGAAGTCGATGAGAACAGCACCGAGTACTCAATTGACTCGGACGAGGGTGAAATTGTAATTAGGACAAATGTGAATCCATCTGGAAGAAATAGCTATGCTAAAAGGTCAAGCGAAACTGAGCAACCCCATGAAGTGCAGATGAAAACTGTATCCCACCAAAATAGAGGCATGAGCACCACTTCACCAACGGATATGCAACCTGATATACAACCCGAGGCTAGACCGAGATTATCACGTCGAGACAGTTCGAGACGTAGCCAAACCTCAACACGAATGCAAACGTCTTCGGAACCGCCAAACAGTCGTTATTCAAATTCCAAATACGAAATGACTCCAAGTGAAATTGGCCGAAATCACGATAATATTTCCAGTGAAATGAGAGGTTCGAAAAGATCCCTAAATCGCTATTATCAAAGTGAAACGGAACTGGGCGCTCACGATGAGCAAGCAAACGAACAGAAAACTGTGCCCAAGTACATGGAATGGTATTACAGTAAGAAGAAGACCCCCTCCTCGACGGAGTCATCCAAGTCGCACTTGTCACTAAAGAAGAAGAGCGCACCCGAGAGGCGTGTGTCGAAGACCCGTACAAAGTCAAAGCCGGAAGATTTAGCAACGCATGACGATGCGGGAAAATTCAAGCCGGAACCGGCTCCGCGAAAATCTCCGCCAAAAGGCAGTCGACTGCTGAAAGAGGATCGAGCCCTGAATAAGCAGCACAAGCCCAAAGTCGAGACTGACATCAATCATCCGCTCGTGCAGCATTCCGAGCACCGTTTCGAGCGTGAGAATGCACCGGAAGTGCCACCAGCTCCCACCAAATTGCCACACTACATGTATCCAGAGACACCGCCATATGCGACAGCAACAGAAAAGGATAAGGATCAGCAGAGGCACAAACCGAAGCCGTCGCCTATCAAAGAGAACGAAGTCAAGTTAACAAAATCGAAAATAAATCTTTATATAGAAGATCCAAATGCTGCCATCCCCCATCCACATCCAAATCCCCAGCCCCATCCGCAGCCCCCATCGCAAGCCCAAAAGCAGTTGAATGCCTCAACCTTAGAGGATGACCACGACTCAGGTATTGCCATGAACTCACTGATGAACAGCATGGGCCGTCGGAATCCCCTAGCTGAGAAGAAGAGCGTTTTTTCAATTGCTTACGATGATGTTAGCCGCGTCAAGAAAATACCATCGGGAGGAGAGTCTCCGCAATATTCATAAATGCCGGCAACTCACAAACGTTTAATTCGAATAACCAATATATGTGATAGCCTCTAAGGTTCGTTATATTTGAAGCAACTTGTATACAACGCCCCTAAAATACTACGCTAAATTAAGTCCATTAAGTCTTTCCTACGCATAAGGTATAAGGCATAAGTATGTGGATAAGGAAATTGCAACTAGTTTTAGTGCACAGAATACATAAAATAAGTGTATTATTCAGTTACAATAAGTGTATTATTATTATTAGTTGTATTATGCTTTAAAACCATCCACAATCATTTTGTACTCATTAAAAGTTATATAATATACAAAAAAAGAAAAACATAACAAATATTTATAGATATATCTCATCTTGTAAATTGATTTCCTTAATTTGCATTCAATTTAAATACACATAGTATTATGTACTTATTCACTTATTAGACATATTTTTCATTACTAAACTGTGAAATTTGATTTAAATCTTTTGTTCCTATTTGTCTACTCCCAACATAAAGTGATTGTATAGTTTATTTAAACATCTTAACACACTGCCATGCACTTAAGTAGGAACATCTTCGTTCCCACTCAAAAGATACAAACTATTTTTACATCTATTACAGAGATTATTGTATTCATGCCTCGAGGTATGGAACAGAGATTTCCAACCGCATTAAGTATAATTATATGTATATATTATATATATTCTTTATCAGCCATGTCTGCCCGTCTACATATGAGCATACACATATCACTGAGGATATTGCTCAAATATTAAGTTGTTAATACACAAATATCTTGAAAAAAATATGACAAACAAGACTTTCATTACTATGTATGCAACTATCCAGTTCTTGAATTTACCACTTCGTAGCAGCAAAAGCAATATAATTATTACTCTGTTATTGCTACTGCTGCGAATTTTGGCGTGGCAATTGCGAAAGAGTGAAATGGATGATCTTTCACTAAAATCTGCTCTGTCGATTTAACGAGCAATAGCAGTAGCAAGCAGGTCATAAAACTTACATAACGATTTAACGAATAGAAATAACAGCTTGGATAATAGCTGCAATAACAGCTTAGATAACAGCTCCGATAACAGGTAGGCGAATAAACGAGCAAATCAGCAATGCGATTGTTATAGCATTAGCAGAATATGTAAGTTCGGCTCTTTTTCTTTATGGTATTGGTCCAGCTACAAAGAGCAATGTACATTTTTGTATTGCTCTTGCAAATGAAAGAGCAGAACAGAGCGAAAGCTATTGGCTCTGCTAGTGCTCCTTTAGAGCTGTTATGGTTAGATGCAATAGAAAAACGAAAAAATATGAGGTAATTTAGCATTTCCAAGCACAAATATCCTCAATTAAAAAGATCTGTTTAAATTCATTTATTAATAAACAGCATTTTTTACAAATATCTTGGGTTAATTCAAAAAAATTAATACACAATTTAATACAGAATTTCCGATAAGGATTTCATCGAATATGCTCCGCTGGCCGCTATTTACACAAGTAAGAGTGCTGTAGTCGAGTGAGCTCGATTTACCCTGAATTCAGCTGTTAAATATATTCTAAGACTATTGGCAAATTTCCCTATAATACATTTTGCGTCCAAATGTGAGCTGGTCTGCAATTGCACTCATTTTTTATAGCAAGCACAGGCACTGATGAGTAAAAACAATCGAGCAGCGCATGTTTTTATTCACAAGCCCGAACTGATCCTAGCTGACTGGCAACAAACACGTACATATACATAAATACATACATACATATATACGTACACGCAATTGTAACGGGGTAACGGGGGTCTGCAGAATACACAGACATATTGACGCTCGCGTCTATTATACTGATGCATACAGAAAATGCTTGCATCTGCTGATAGAAATGCGATCAGTATGAGGATATATTTTCGACTATAACTTGGGTTTTTATTAACCGATCTTGACGATATTTAAAAAGTTTATCAATAATATGTACATTCTTTATAAATTAGAAGATTCTGCCTTTAAAATTGTGGCATTTATTACTATCGGATATTTAAACGTATCGATAATCGAGAAACGGAGGCAGTTATCGATAAAATAAAGCAAACTTGATCGGCGCCTGGTATACAAGAACCTATATTCCAAATTTGAAGTCTCTAGCTCATAGTCTTTGAGATCTGTGTGTTCATAGACAGACGGACATGGCCATATCGACTCGGCTGTTGACCCTGATCAAGAATATATATACTTTATGGGGTCGGGGATGCTTCCTTCTGTCTGTTACAGACATTTGCACAAAACCAATAAAACCTTTTTACCGATTTTTAATATGTTCAGGGTATAAAAATGCTGAATTGTTGCCCAGTATCGAAAAAAGCAGCGTTTTTAAGTCCGAATTTTTAAGTTTGTAAATCAATCAAAACTAATATTGCTTATGGAATAGTTTCTGTAACATAGAATATGAGTCTAATTCGACATTAAGAAACCGCTTTTTAATTCGATCAAAATCTCACTTCTTTATCAAGTATATCACTTTAGCAATGCAATTGGAATTATTCGCATTCATCTTTTTGATATAATTAAAATGACTCAGTAACATTATTGTTCGAAGCAAATAATTGAATAGCCACTTAGATTTGTTGGTTTGATTAGCTACTGTAGAGTTACATTTTAATTATTTATCTTCAAACAAGATCAGGATATATTTCTGATGTCAAACAATGTGGTAAATCATTATCCGAAATGTTTATGCAGCCCAAGTTTATGTTATTAAGCAGCACAACAAATTAAGGGGAGGTAAGTAAGGTAAGATTATTAATCTCTAACTCGGTAGATCTTAAAAGTTTCTAAGAAGGCTTTGACCCAGATGCCGAAGTCTTTTCTGACAGAATACCCAGGAGTGACAAAGGAAGAACAATTTCTTCTTTACTCCTCTTGGTAAAAACAATTAATAACACTTTTAGCTACTGAATTTCACTTGAATGGCTCAATTAGCCAAAGTAGCGTGTCCATCTCTACACGCTATTGCGTGACTGACCTTCATAAACATTTTGCATTTACCCACTGTTCTATTTTTTAGAAGTATCTATTTAAATATCTAAGAGAAGATCTGAGCTTTTCGAACAAAAATATGAGCATGAATTTTGGGTTAAATTGATCAAAGAGAGACACATTTCATTTTTAAATTAAATAATTAAATACAAAAAAAAATAAAAATAAACATAATAAAATATATAATACTTATAATAAAAATTAACAGATACTTAAGGTTAAAACCTATTAAAACAAATCTCGTTTTGTAGATGTTTAAATTTATACTAAGCTTACTAACTTAAGATTGGCTTAAGCCTCCTACTGGGAATTATCCTCCACCTCCGTGTTGGATGCTGATGTCTGTATAAGGATATCCCATACAAAAAATGTTAATGTTTTTAACCAATAAGGCTTACTGTTAGGCTTACCCCCACAAGAGTTTTTCAAGATTTTCAAAATTTTTTCAATTTAAATCTTACTTTTAATTTCAGTGTTACTATTTAATACGTTTCACATTTCCTACTTAGGGTATTAAAATTTCTCAGTTCTTAAATGAAATTTAAACAAAAGAAAAGACCAATAGAACAGCCACGGAAATATTACAAAAATCAACAAAGAAGAGATATTTTATCCGCCTAAGATGGCATATTCTTGCCAGAGTAAACTACTCACATCAAAATTTCATAATAAACTTAAACAAAATTATAGGGGGCATTATAACAGTTGAAAGTGAGTGTCAGCGGGCGAAAACTGTAAAAAAAACTTCTCGTTTTACAAGAAATTGCTATATTTCTAAAACGAATTTCGGGATCGAATCCATGTAAAATCACGAGATTTTTTAAATCAAATTAAGTGAATTTATAAAACTATTTTAAATGTTTCTATAATGGCAAAGTAATGTTACTAAATAAATACATGTAAGTAATAAAAAAGCTATTACTGATGAAACAATTACAATTACACATATAAATACACATATAAAACAATAACAAAGTCAATCCAAAGGAACATTTTATTTAAATTTTAGAAAAACCTATGAATTGAGAAAAAAAAATACACTGATTTTTATTAAGGCACAATCTACCATTTTAGAAATATACTTTCTAAATAATACGGTGAGAATGGTGATTTCTTAAATTCAGGGAGATTTTTTTTCTGAGTGTATTCACTGGATGTTTATGCTTACAAACATTGAATAGGCGCCCTGCTGACGGCAATCTGAAGAATTTTTTTGGTGAATTGTTTGACGAGGGTGGAGAGAAATAGCAAAACATAGTTATGTATTCTATACATTGAATAGTCCGACTGGAGCCGAGACTTGCTGGAGCCAGATAAATACTCATTTTAGTCCTCATCCTAACAAACATCATACATATCTTGGAGTATATATATATATGTATTTAAGTAGAAAATAGGGTGACAGTTCACACTGGGTCAATGGCAATTGTGTGAACGATTGTTTGTAATCTTTTTATCTATATGGAATAATTATTATTTTAATTGGGGTACGTGCACTGCGACCTACAAGATCTATTGTGCCCCCTTCTGAGCCTATAGCTCCTCAATTAACCCAGGTCCTGCACAAATTTTAGGCTCTTTGTTTGGTTGAGGGCTTACAAAATGGTCAAAACATGCATCCCCAGTATGCTGCATTTTTTCCTAGTTAAGGCAACACACTCCGCTAAAATATGCATTGAGGATTTTTCCTCGGTTACTCAAAACCTGCACATTTCGTTGCTACAAATACCTAGTTTAGTTAGGTGACTTCTTAGTCTTCACTGTCCTTTCAATAGACCGATTAGTACCCATGCTATCATTCCGTAGTCAGTATGGCCCTTGCTACCATTAGGTATAGCCATCTCATCATACTTGGTGATGTACCCCATGACTTCCCGGCTATGCTACGACAGTAGCAAAAATTCACCTCGTGTTATGATAACAAAGTCATCGGCAAATCCCTGACGTTGAATACCTCTGTTGGCAAGTCCGTCCAGAGACAAATATGGGAAACATATGAGCAAAAACAACAATCTCAAAATGAATTTCATGAATTATATATTTAATGAAATAAATTTGAAAAATAAGCCAATCTAACTATAGTATAGTCGTTTAATATCGGATGCAAGAGAAAGTTTTTGACAGTTATTTTTTCAATCAAAGGTCAATTGATAACTATGCTTAGTTGGAGCACTTTAGTACTCAAGCAGAAAGTGTTAAAGATTTGAATAGATTTGATTGTACATCATAGTTTTTATGTGAATAGGCTACTAGAGGCAACAGTAAGAAATCAGACATACAAATGTACATACTTGAAGTTTTTGTTACATAAAAACAAATCACATAAATTCCACATTATCCAGCCAGACATAAAAATAATAAAAAAAATGTATAAGCTGATATAACTATACAGCACATCCTGTACAAATACTTACTATACGCATCACACCATTAATTATATATCAATACATCATGATCATACAAATATTATAAGAAAGTATACTTTATTTTTTAGCTATGCTTTAATTAACACGTTATTTTTTATTGTATATGAATTCAAACAATTTCATTTTTTGAGATTCAAAAGAAAATTTCATGTACTTCAAAATATTTATAAAGAATACTAGAAATGCAACAACTTTCCATTATTCGTTTACTTTTGTACAGCAGCTCTTGTGTTTTAAAAATCTTTACATATATATATACATAAATTATGGTTAATTTAAAAAATGAAATACACCCATTTCTCGCTTTACGGCCTAGATACGTTCCACGAAACTTGGCCGCAAAGCGAAAAGCCATATAAGGAATCATTTATTCTAAAACAATAAATAACTCATACAAATTCCATGGAATCGGTTCGAATTTGTTAAAAAATACATACATGGCAAATACATACATTTGTACATCAAATAATGACAGACTCCAAGAAACAACAATAATCTATAAACAAAAATTAAACTACTTTTTTGTTATTAAATGGCTTTAATCCGAACAAAATGAAGAAATGATAACCTGCAGATCATTGTCATCATTTTTCGCCGGTAAGGATGGGCTTAAAAAATTGTGCAACGTAAAGCTTGTCTTGTTTTCTTGTCTATTTCTATTTATAACAACTAATACCTGAGTTAATTGCTCGATAAATTTTAGCGCTCCGTTTATTCCTTGCTCGAAATAGGAAAAACTTTCGAAAAAGTTTTTGATGTTAGCTGTTTGGATACAACAGACTCTGACTCTTCATCATAGATATATCAACATCGAGAAAAAGTTTTTTTTTCTGTTATAGGGAAACATTTTAGGCCGTAAATCGAAAACGTGCCTTAATTAAAAATGGACATTATAACAAAATGTCATACAAATAGCAGTAGCATAGCGTGGTATGAATGTACCAGGAACAAGCAAGCTTAAACAAGACTGCTATTGAAAGATGGTACTGGAAAAAAATAAAGTATTGAATTATATGTTTGATTAAATGAAATAAATCATTATTATGTAACATACCTTATAGATTATGGTCTTAATTTATTTTTAAAATTTTCTAATGTGTTTTTCATTCCATCTTGAACATCATTATGTAGCATGGTGGCATCGTCCTCCCTTTCGTAGTCGTAGTCGTAAACCAAGAAGAGTATTAATCCAGCAACGACAAGGACCAAAAAGCACCCAGTAAACATCGAAATGAGAATTTTGATTGCGCACTTGAAGCAGCTGAAATGAATGTATGAGAATTTTATTGTAAGAGAATCAGTCTAACTTATTAATTCAAAATAAGTAAATATTTAAACGTAAAAACGGACGTTGTCCAAACACTTTATTGACAGTCCAAGGAATGTATAATTCTGGTTTTTAAAACTTCACAATTATTTATTAATTAATGAATCTTCTTAATTTTGTTGTTAAAGAGTCTCAAGAAGTTCACTTAACAGTAGAAAAATAAGAAAATCAATAAAAGTCAACATTAAAATCCCATTTTTCGCAAAGAAGTTAGAAAATATGAATTATTTCCTGTATCCAAACACTTTATTGACATACAGTATATATTTATATGCACTTGGATATCCACACACACACACACGCAAAGGTCACCCAAGTGGTTTATGGGTAAATTAAACTTACCAGCACATTACGTGAGTTTTCTTAGTTCTACACATTTTCCTTTGGTTTTTAGGTTTACTGAAATAAATATTAAATTAATAAAGAACTTGTATTTTATGAAATGTTTTGTTTATTGCGAGCTAACGCAGCCGCACACGACCCACCGCTTCCGAAGTTGGACAGATACTGATAACAAATATTGTCTGACAGCTCTCCAACTCCGGCGGCAATTTGCGTTCTGTGAGACGAGCGAAATGTGTGTAACACTTATACATACGAGCATACACACACGTACACCAGTATAAGCACAGCTACTGCTGCTGCTAGAGAGAGGGAAAATAATCTCAGTCGTTAAGTTGCCTTCTACTTAACAGATTCTTAACGCAGTATTCTCAAAGTACATTGAGAAAAAAATTGTGTGTACATTTGATTATACGAGTAAGGTTGTCATAGATCTCGTTAACTGCTTAGTAACATTAAAAAAAATATATATAAAAAACTTAATTATATTTTTGTAAAGCACGTAAACTTAAAAATTACAATTGTTAAAATATCTCATATTTATATTGTGTGGTTAGAAACACAGTTGCTAGATGTAGTACAATTGTACCAAAAATTGTTTACCAAAATTATAAAGTTTTTGTGAGTTTTGTATTTATTAAACAATTATTTAATTGTTATTAAAATTAAATAGTGAAATAAATTTGAATTTAATATTCTGATAATAGAAAATACCCCTCATTTGGTTTGGACAGCGAATGAAAAAAAATATTTTAAAATTAATCAATTTAAAAAAAAATTGGTATTTGATTTAACTATGATAATGTCTTGCCGGCACACGGAGGAATGCAGAAGACAATTGAACGGTTGAATAGAAATTTCTTTAGGCCAGGATTGTCAAGAGGTGTACGAAATTTTATCAGAGAATGTGACAAGTGTAAGGAGTCTAAGGCTCCTAATTCGATTCTTCATGCTCCAATAGGAGAGCAAAGAGTGTCATGTCGGCTTTTTCAGAAGCTGTACATAGACATACTTGGTCCCTACCCTAGGAGTAAGAAGGGTCATATTGCCTGGCCTGTTTATAGTCCTTGATCATTTTAGTCGGTATCATTGGTTATGTCCACTTAAAAAATGTTATACTACGCCGATCACAGATTTTTTACTAAAGTTCCGTTCTTCATTGCACCAATCGTTAGGATGCTCTCCGTATAAAGCTTTATTTGGTCTAGACATGATTAATCATGGAGAGGATTATAAATTAGTAAAGAGGTTGTCCTTATTAGAAGAGCCAGTAAATTTAATCAGAGAAGATTTAAGATATTAAGGGATCAAGTCAAGCCAAACTGTAAATAATTCCAGCTTATCTGACTCTTGATAGTCGCCAGAATTATATGGTGTTGTAATGGACCCATAATCCATTTAATTTAATTTTATTGAATAGAGCCGTACAAATTTACAATAAAATAATACATATACTTTGCCTCGGTACAAAAATAAAATCCGGTAAGAGAAGCTTATCGATCTTTGAATTTGAATTTTGGAACTCGCGCCCAAAATTTAGCCGATACCACCACCGTGCGATATATCGTAAGGAATTCAGTAGGGTCTGTTATCGGCAGCACCATTGTTAACAGCTCTGCTGAAGAGAAGCTGCTGCTTCTTAGTTCCTCCTTTTTTTTATTCGAGGTCGTGGAGCAAGAAGGCATGTCCCGCCACTTTATAATTACAAAATTATAAATTGAGAACTGGCAAGAAAGAAAACCAAATTTAACATTTTTTTAAGCCATCCACGGCGGTGATCTTCATTGCTGATCGAAGCGGCAAAAACGTTCACTTCCCGGCACATGATTTCATTGGTAGGGGAGTATATTGTTGAAGGGTGAAAGGAAAACACATGGATTCCAAGCCCGGGATTGGCATATATCTAATACATGGCGTGGATTATTGTTTGTTTATAGTTCTGGCTTTAGCACTGTCTCCCTAGGCAAAATAACATTTGTTTTCTGTGGTAAACCAAGCCAAGCCGAAAAGAAAAAGCACAAAAAGCATATATAAAATAGAAACTCAAACATACAAGAGTGCAGTGATCGCAAAGAAAATAAAATAAACCAAAGTTAAAAGGTCCAGCAGCTTAAAGCGCAGAAGGCAAATCAAAATTATAAATAATCAATATAAGAAGCAAAATTATGGTTATTTTTAAGTGCAACATTTTTTTTTTACCAGTGCTCTCAAAACAATTTAGTTTCCTGTGAATAAATAATCAAACTATTAAATGAAACCTGTGGACAATGGTCACAAAGTGAAAACAATAACAACAAACAATCAAACACGATAAAACAAGCCCCAACCGAATCTACAATACCAAACAAAAACAAACACAACAATTAACAACAACAACAAAACATCCAACTTTATTGTGTCCACTTTTCATCCGGCGGTATAGTACAAAAAAAAATGGGAAAAAAGACTCAGTAGTCTGCATGAAAAAAGTGCTTAATAGTTAGAAACAAATACACATCAAATCAGATACAACAAGTATATATAAATATATATAAAAAAAAAGTATGGTGATGTGTTCATAGGCTGTAGTCTTCTACAGTTTTTTGTTCAATACAACACATAATAAGAATAAAGCAATTTTTTTTTGTTTATCATGTGTGTGTTCTTAAAATCCCTTAAAATATGAATACAATATTAAATTCCATTAAAATAATAAGAAAAATTAAATATGAAATGCCATGAAATATAACGTACTAAAAGCCCTAAAATACCAGGTAAACAGAAAAAAAATCCCTTAAAATTCGATTCTAAAAAAAGTTTAAAATACATACAAAACAGAGAAAGTCAATTTTTTAAAGCAATGTGCATAAATAAGCTCAGAACACAAAAATTAAATCGATAAAATTGACACAGGCTGTGTGTATGTGTAAGTGCAAAAATAATAAAATATTTGAAGAATGAATTAAGTTTCAGTGAAAAACCAAAAATAAATTAATTAACAAATAAAAAAAATAGAAAAACAATTATTTCATCATACATAAAAAAAATAATACTAAATAAAAATAAAAATGAAATAGATAAAATATATGGAATCAGTTGAATTATTAAAGTATATCCTCACTCAACCCCGATCTCCCGAAACAATGAAAAATTCAAAAAGCAAACAAAAGTACCGCAGGATCTCCAGCACCAAACGCTGCGAGGCAAAGAGGAAGGATGAGTTCCTGCCACCGAGGGGTCAACCCGGTGGGCTGGATGACCCGAGCCGGCGGAACCTCTGCAGTTCGAGGGTGAAGGTACAGCATCGGAGCAGCAGGTACAGCATCGGCGCCAGCTCCCAAGAGCAGCAGCACTCTCACACCACCGGTGACCACCCCCAGGAGGGTGTGTCCGGAGGTCAAGGGCGCTGCTCGCGGCTCAGTGGTGGCGAAGGTACCAGCCGAGAAGGGGCCAGAAATCTTGGACCTCCGTCCGAGCACATCGCGTGCATCGGCCATGAAGCCCAACTCACCAACACCCACCGAGCCTCGATTGTCGTATGCAGATACTGCCGTGTTGCCTGTGGATTTCCCACAGGCTATGCTCAGTCACGGAGACTCGTCTGAGGCCATCATAGACGAGGTCATTGCGTCTGGAGGGTACATTGCGGTCTTATTCGCGGGTATTAATTTCCGGGTTGGTTCCTGGTCATTGAGCCGATTGGCTGAGAACCGCAGCGTCGCGCCTAGAATTATGGAAGAGCGTGCCCCTAGAATGCAAAGTGGGAACTGATGCTGGGAACTGATGCTGGGGGACGGGGACATCCCTATGTCCTCACAGGAGCTGGCGGAGGAGCTGCAAGATGCAGCAGCAACTGAC
>NW_025062988.1:0-14563 GCF_018153295.1 Drosophila grimshawi
TTATCGAAGAATATCCCTTAATATCTTTCTTAGATGAGTCGGAAGTCAAATTATTTTAATGCAGTTTTGTTCCAAAGATTGAGTGAATTTTAAAAACACCTTTATAATTGAAATGGGGCAATTTTGGACGAAGATATGGCCATTTATTTCAAGGTTGACCCTATTTAATGCTTTCCATATATTTTCTATTTATCGAAGAATATCCCTTAATATCTTTCTTAGATGAGTCGGAAGTCAAATTATTTTAATGCAGTTTTGTTCCAAAGATCAAGCGAATTCTAAAAACACCTTTATAATTGAAATTGGGCAATTTTAGATGAAGATATGGCCATTTATTTCAAGGTAGACCCTATTTAATGCTTTCCATATATTTTCTATTTATCGAAGAATATCCCTTAATGTCTTTCTTAGATGAGTCGGAAGTCAAATTATTTTAATGCAGTTTTGTTTCAAAGATTGAGTGAATTCTAAAAACACCTTTATAATTGAAATGGGGCAATTTTTGACGAAGATATGGCCATTTATTTCAAGGTAGACCCTATTTAATACTTTCCATATATTTTCTGGTAATCAAAGAATATCCCTTAATATCTTTTTTAGATGAGTCGGAAGTCGAATTATTTTAATGCAGTTTTGTTTCAAAGATCGAGTAAATTCTAAAAACACCTTTATAATTGAAATGGGGCAATTTTTGACGAAGATATGGCCATTTATTTCAAGGTTGACCCTATTTAATGTTTGGCTTATATTTTCTATTAATCGAAGAATATCCCTTAATATCTTTCTTAGATGAGTCGGAAGTCGAATTATTTTAATGCAGTTTTGTTCCAAAGATCGAGTGAATTCTAAAAACACCTTTATAATTGAAATGGGGCAATTTTTGACGAAGATATGGCCATTTATTTCAAGGTAGAGCCTATTTAATGCTTTCCATATATTTTCTATTTATCGAAGAATATCCCTTAATATCTTTCTTAGATGAGTCGAAAGTCAAATTATTTTACTGCAGTTTTGTTCCAAAGATCGAGTGAATTCTAAAAACACCTTTATAATTGAAATGGGGCAATTTTTGACGAAGATATGGCCATTTATTTCAAGGTTGACCCTATTTAATGTTTGCCTTATATTTTCTATTAATCGAAGAATATCCCTTAATATCTTTCTTAGATGAGTCGGAAGTCAAATTATTTTAATGCAGTTTTGTTCCAAAGATCGAGTGAATTCTAAAAACACCTTTATAATTGAAATTGGGCGATTTTTGACGAAGATATGGCCATTTATTTCAAGGTAGAGCCTATTTAATGCTTTCCATATATTTTCTATTTATCGAAGAATATCCCTTAATATCTTTCTTAGATGAGTCGGAAGTCAAATTATTTTAATGCAGTTTTGTTCCAAAGATCGAGTGAATTCTTAAAACACCTTTATAATTGAAATGGGGCAATTTTTGACGAAGATATGGCCATTTATTTCAAGGTTGACCCTATTTAATGTTTGGCTTATATTTTCTATTAATCGAAGAATATCCCTTAATATATTTCTTAGATGAGTCGGAAGTCAAATTATTTTAATGCAGTTTTGTTTCAAAGATCGAGTGAATTCTAAAAACACCTTTATAATTGAAATGGGGCAATTGTTGACGAAGATATGGCCATTTATTTCAAGGTAGACCCTATTTAATGCTTTCCATATATTTTCTATTTATCGAAGAATATCCCTTAATATCTTTCTTAGATGAGTCGGAAGTCAAATTATTTTAATGCAGTTTTGTTCCAAAGATCAAGCGAATTCTAAAAACACCTTTATAATTGAAATGGGGCAATTTTAGACGAAAATATGGCCATTTATTTCAAGGTAGACCCTATTTAATGCTTTCCATATATTTTCTGTTAATCAAGAATATCCCTTAATATCTTTCTGATATGAGTCGAAAGTCGAATTATTTTAACGCAGTTTTGTTCCAAAGATCAAGTGAAATCTTAAAACACCTTTATAATTGAAATGGAGCAATTTTTGACGAAGATATGTCCATTTATTTCAAGGTAGACCCTACTTAATACTTTCCATATATTTTCTGGTAATTAAAGAATATCCCTTAATATCTTTTTTAGATGAGTCGGAAGTAAAACTGTTTTAATGCAGTTTTGTTTCAAAGATCAGGTGAATTCTAAAAACACCTTTATAATTGAAATCGGGCAAATTTTGACGAAGATATGGCCATTTATTTCAAGGTAGAGCCTATTTAATGCTTTCCATATATTTTCTATTTGTCGAAGAATATCCCTTAATACCTTTCTAAGATGAGTCGAAAGTCAAATTATTTTAATGCAGTTTTGTTCCAAAGATCGAGTGAATTCTAAAAACACCTTTATAATTGAAATGGGGCAATTTTTGACGAAGATATAGCCATTTATTTCAAGGTAGAGCCTATTTGATGCTTTCCATATATTTTCTATTTATCGAAGAGTATCCCTTAATATCTTTCTTATATGAGTCAGAAGTCAAATTATTTTAATGCAGTTTTGTTCCAAAGATCGAGCGAAATCATAAAACACCTTTATAATTGAAATGGGGCAATTTTTGACGAAGATATGGCCATTTATTTCAAGGTAGACCCTATTTAATGCTTTCCATATATTTTCTATTTATCGAAGAATATCCCTTAATATCTTTCTTAGATGAGTCGGAAGTCAAATTATTTTAATGCAGTTTTGTTCCAAAGATCAAGCGAATTCTAAAAACACCTTTATAATTGAAATTGGGCAATTTTAGATGAAGATATGGCCATTTATTTCAAGGTAGACCCTATTTAATGCTTTCCATATATTTTCTGTTAATCAAGAATATCCCTTAATATCTTTCTTATATGAGTCGAAAACCAAATTATTTTAACGCAGTTTTGTTCCAAAGATCAAGTGAATTCTAAAAACACCTTTATAATTAAAATGGAGCAATTTTTGACGAAGATATGGCCATTTATTTCAAGGTAGAGCCTATTTAATGCTTTCCATATATTTTCTATTTGTCGAAGAATATCCCTTAATACCTTTCTAAGATGAGTCGAAAGTCAAATTATTTTAATGCAGTTTTGTTTCAAAGATCAGGTGAATTCTAAAAACACCTTTATAATTGAAATGGGGCAATTTTTGACGAAGATATGGCCATTTATTTCAAGGTTGACCCTATTTAATGTTTGGCTTATATTTTCTATTAATCGAAGAATATCCCTTAATATCTTTCTTAGATGAGTCGGAAGTCAAATTATTTTAATGCAGTTTTGTTCCAAAGATCGAGTGAATTCTAAAAACACCTTTATAATTGAAATGGGGCAATTTTTGACGAAGATATGGCCATTTATTTCAAGGTAGAGCCTATTTAATGCTTTCCATATATTTTCTATTTATCGAAGAATATCCCTTAATATCTTTCTTAGATGAGTCGGAAGTCAGATTATTTTAATGCAGTTTTGTTCCAAAGATCGAGTGAATTCTTAAAACACCTTTATAATTGAAATGGGGCAATTTTTGACGAAGATATGGCCATTTATTTCAAGGTTGACCTTATTTAATGTTTGGCTTATATTTTCTATTAATCGAAGAATATCCCTTAATATCTTTCTTAGATGAGTCGGAAGTCAAATTATTTTAACGCAGTTTTATTCCAAAGATGGGGTGAATTCTAAAAACACCTTTATAATTGAAATGGAGCAATTTTTGACGAAGATATGGCCATTTATTTCAAGGTAGACCCTATTTAATGCTTTCAATATATTTTCTATTTATCGAAGGATATCCCTTAATACCTTTCTAAGATGAGTCGAAAGTCAAATTATTTTAATGCAGTTTTGTTCCAAAGATTGAGTGAATTTTAAAAACACCTTTATAATTGAAATGGGGCAATTTTTGACGAAGATATAGCCATTTATTTCAAGGTAGAGCCTATTTAATGCTTTCCATATATTTTCTATTAATCGAAGAATATCCCTTAATATCTTTCTTAGATGAGTCGGAAGTCAAATTATTTTAATGCAGTTTTGTTCCAAAGATCGAGTGAATTCTTAAAACACCTTTATAATTGAAATGGGGCAATTTTTGACGAAGATATGGCCATTTATTTCAAGGTTGACCCTATTTAATGTTTGGCTTATATTTTCTATTAATCGAAGAATATCCCTTAATATATTTCTTAGATGAGTCGGAAGTCAAATTATTTTAATGCAGTTTTGTTCCAAAGATCGAGTGAATTCTAAAAACACCTTTATAATTGAAATGGGGCAATTTTTGACGAAGATATGGCCATTTATTTCAAGGTTGACCCTATTTAATGTTTGCCATATATTTTCTATTAATCGAAGAATATCCCTTAATATATTTCTTAGATGAGTCGGAAGTCAAATTATTTTAATGCAGTTTTGTTCCAAAGATCGAGTGAATTCTAAAAACACCTTTATAATTGAAATGGGGCAATTGTTGACGAAGATATGGCCATTTATTTCAAGGTAAACCCTATTTAATGCTTTCCATATATTTTCTATTTATCGAAGAATATCCCTTAATATCTTTCTTAGATGAGTCGGAAGTCAAATTATTTTAATGCAGTTTTGTTTCAAAGATTGAGTGAATTTTAAAAACACCTTTATAATTGAAATGGGGCAATTTTTGACGAAGATATGGCCATTTATTTCAAGGTAGACCCTATTTAATGCTTTCCATATATTTTCTGTTAATCGAAGAATACCCCTTAATATCTTTTTTAGATGAGTCGGAAGTCGAATTATTTTAATGCAGTTTTGTTTCAAAGATTGAGTGAATTCTAAAAACACCTTTATAATTGAAATGGGGCAATTTTTGACGAAGATACGGCCATTTATTTCAAGGTAGACCCTATTTAATGCTTTCCATATATTTTCTATTTATCGAAGAATATCCCTTAATATCTTTCTTAGATGAGTCGGAAGTCAAATTATTTTAATGCAGTTTTGTTCCAAAGATCAAGCGAATTCTAAAAACACCTTTATAATTGAAATTGGGCAATTTTAGATGAAGATATGGCCATTTATTTCAAGGTAAACCCTATTTAATGCTTTCCATATATTTTCTATTTATCGAAGAATATCCCTTAATATCTTTCTTAGATGAGTCGGAAGTCAAATTATTTTAATGCAGTTTTGTTTCAAAGATTGAGTGAATTCTAAAAACTCCTTTATAATTGAAATGGGGCAATTTTTGACGAAGATATGGCCATTTATTTCAAGGTAGACCCTATTTAATACTTTCCATATATTTTCTGGTAATCAAAGAATATCCCTTAATATCTTTTTTAGATGAGTCGGAAGTCAAATTATTTTAATGCAGTTTTGTTTCAAAGATTGAGTGAATTCTAAAAACACCTTTATAATTGAAATGGGGCAATTTTTGACGAAGATATGGCCATTTATTTCAAGGTAGACCCTATTTAATGCTTTCCATATATTTTCTGGTAATCAAAGAATATCCCTTAATATCTTTTTTAGATGAGTCGGAAGTCGAATTATTTTAATGCAGTTTTGTTTCAAAGATCGAGTGAATTCTAAAAACACCTTTATAATTGAAATGGGGCAATTTTTGACGAAGATATGGCCATTTATTTCAAGGTTGACCCTATTTAATGTTTGGCTTATATTTTCTATTAATCGAAGAATATCCCTTAATATCTTTCTTAGATGAGTCGGAAGTCGAATTATTTTAATGCAGTTTTGTTCCAAAGATCGAGTGCATTCTAAAAACACCTTTATAATTGAAATGGGGCAATTTTTGACGAAGATATGGCCATTTATTTCAAGGTATAGCCTATTTAATGCTTTCCATATATTTTCTATTTATCGAAGAATATCCCTTAATATCTTTCTTAGATGAGTCGAAAGTCAAATTATTTTACTGCAGTTTTGTTCCAAAGATCGAGTGAATTCTAAAAACACCTTTATAATTGAAATGGGGCAATTTTTGACGAAGATATGGCCATTTATTTCAAGGTTGACCCTATTTAATGTTTGCCTTATATTTTCTATTAATCGAAGAATATCCCTTAATATCTTTCTTAGATGAGTCGGAAGTCAAATTATTTTAATGCAGTTTTGTTCCAAAGATCGAGTGAATTCTAAAAACACCTTTATCATTGAAATGGGGCAATTTTTGACGAAGATATGGCCATTTATTTCAAGGTTGACCCTATTTAATGTTTGGCTTATATTTTCTATTAATCGAAGAATATCCCTTAATATCTTTCTTAGATGAGTTGGAAGTCAAATTATTTTAATGCAGTTTTGTTCCAAAGATCGAGTGAATTCTAAAAACACCTTTATAATTGAAATGGGGCAATTTTTGACGAAGATATGGCCATTTATTTCAAGGTAGAGCCTATTTAATGCTTTCCATATATTTTCTATTTATCGAAGAATATCCCTTAATATCCTTCTTAGATGAGTCGGAAGTCAAATTATTTTAATGCAGTTTTGTTCCAAAGATCGAGTGAATTCTTAAAACACCTTTATAATTGAAATGGGGCAATTTTTGACGAAGATATGGCCATTTATTTCAAGGTTGACCTTATTTAATGTTTGGCTTATATTTTCTATTAATCGAAGAATATCCCTTAATATCTTTCTTAGATGAGTCGGAAGTCAAATTATTTTAACGCAGTTTTATTCCAAAGATGGGGTGAATTCTAAAAACACCTTTATAATTGAAATGGAGCAATTTTTGACGAAGATATGGCCATTTATTTCAAGGTAGACCCTATTTAATGCTTTCAATATATTTTCTATTTATCGAAGAATATCCCTTAATACCTTTCTAAGATGAGTCGACAGTCAAATTATTTTAATGCAGTTTTGTTTCAAAGATCGAGTGAATTCTAAAAACACCTTTATAATTGAAATGGAGCAATTTTTGACGAAGATATGGCCATTTATTTCAAGGTAGACCCTATTTAATGCTTTCAATATATTTTCTATTTATCGAAGAATATCCCTTAATATCTTTCTTAGCTGAGTCGGAAGTCAAATTATTTTAATGCAGTTTTGTTCCAAAGATCGAGTGAATTCTAAAAACACCTTTATAATTGAAATGGGGCAATTTTTGACGAAGATATGGCCATTTATTTCAAGGTAGACCCTATTTAATGCTTTCCATATATTTTCTGTTAATCAAGAATATCCCTTAATATCTTTCTTATATGAGTCGAAAACCAAATTATTTTAACGCAGTTTTGTTCCAAAGATCAGGTGAATTCTAAAAACACCTTTATAATTAAAATGGAGCAATTTTTGACGAAGATATGGCCATTTATTTGAAGGTAGACCCTATTTAATACTTTCCATATATTTTCTGGTAATTAAAGAATATCCCTTAATATCTTTTTTAGATGAGTCGGAAGTAAACTTGTTTTAATGCAGTTTTGTTCCAAAGATCGAGTGAATTCTAAAAACACCTTTATAATTGAAATGGGGCAATTGTTGACGAAGATATGGCCATTTATTTCAAGGTAAACCCTATTTAATGCTTTCCATATATTTTCTGTTAATCGAAGAATACCCCTTAATATCTTTTTTAGATGAGTCGGAAGTCGAATTATTTTAATGCAGTTTTGTTTCAAAGATCGAGCGAACTCTAAAAATACCTTTATAATTGAAATGGGGCAATTTTTGACGAAGATATGGCCATTTATTTCAAGGTAGACCCTATTTAATGCTTTCCATATATTTTCTATTTATCGAAGAATATCCCTTAATATCTTTCTTAGATGAGTCGGAAGTCAAATTATTTTAATGCAGTTTTGTTCCAAAGATCAAGCGAATTCTAAAAACACCTTTATAATTGAAATTGGGCAATTTTAGATGAAGATATGGCCATTTATTTCAAGGTAGACCCTATTTAATGCTTTCCATATATTTTCTGTTAATCAAGAATATCCCTTAATATCTTTCTTATATGAGTCGAAAACCAAATTATTTTAACGCAGTTTTGTTCCAAAGATCAAGTGAATTCTAAAAACACCTTTATAATTAAAATGGAGCAATTTTTGACGAAGATATGGCCATTTATTTCAAGGTAGAGCCTATTTAATGCTTTCCATATATTTTCTATTTGTCGAAGAATATCCCTCAATATCTTTCTTAGCTGAGTCGGAAGTCAAATTATTTTAATGCAGTTTTGTTTCAAAGATCGAGCGAACTCTAAAAATACCTTTATAATTGAAATGGGGCAATTTTTGACGAAGATATGGCCATTTATTTCAAGGTAGACCCTATTTAATACTTTCCATATATTTTCTGGTAATTAAAGAATATCCCTTAATATCTTTTTTAGATGAGTCGGAAGTAAAACTGTTTTAATGCAGTTTTGTTCCAAAGATCGAGTGAATTCTAAAAACACCTTTATAATTGAAATGGGGCAATTGTTGACGAAGATATGGCCATTTATTTCAAGGTAAACCCTATTTAATGTTTGGCTTATATTTTCTATTAATCGAAGAATATCCCTTAATATCTTTCTTAGATGAGTCGGAAGTCAAATTATTTTAATGCAGTTTTGTTTCAAAGATCGAGTGAATTCTAAAAACACCTTTATAATTGAAATGGGGCAATTGTTGACGAAGATATGGCCATTTATTTCAAGGTAAACCCTATTTAATGCTTTCCATATATTTTCTGTTAATCGAAGAATACCCCTTAATATCTTTTTTAGATGAGTCGGAAGACGAATTATTTTAATGCAGTTTTGTTTCAAAGATCGAGCGAACTCTAAAAATACCTTTATAATTGAAATGGGGCAATTTTTGACGAAGATATGGCCATTTATTTCAAGGTAGACCCTATTTAATGCTTTCCATATATTTTCTATTTATCGAAGAATATCCCTTAATATCTTTCTTAGATGAGTCGGAAGTCAAATTATTTTAATGCAGTTTTGTTCCAAAGATCAAGCGAATTCTAAAAACACCTTTATAATTGAAATTGGGCAATTTTAGATGAAGATATGGCCATTTATTTCAAGGTAGACCCTATTTAATGCTTTCCATATATTTTCTGTTAATCAAGAATATCCCTTAATATCTTTCTTATATGAGTCGAAAACCAAATTATTTTAACGCAGTTTTGTTCCAAAGATCAAGTGAATTCTAAAAACACCTTTATAATTAAAATGGAGCAATTTTTGACGAAGATATGGCCATTTATTTCAAGGTAGAGCCTATTTAATGCTTTCCATATATTTTCTATTTGTCGAAGAATATCCCTCAATATCTTTCTTAGCTGAGTCGGAAGTCAAATTATTTTAATGCAGTTTTGTTTCAAAGATCGAGCGAACTCTAAAAATACCTTTATAATTGAAATGGGGCAATTTTTGACGAAGATATGGCCATTTATTTGAAGGTAGACCCTATTTAATACTTTCCATATATTTTCTGGTAATTAAAGAATATCCCTTAATATCTTTTTTAGATGAGTCGGAAGTAAAACTGTTTTAATGCAGTTTTGTTTCAAAGATCGAGTGAATTCTAAAAACACCTTTATAATTGAAATGGGGCAATTGTTGACGAAGATATGGCCATTTATTTCAAGGTAAACCCTATTTAATGCTTTCCATATATTTTCTGTTAATCGAAGAATACCCCTTAATATATTTTTTAGATGAGTCGGAAGTCAAATTATTTTAATGCAGTTTTGTTTCAAAGATCGAGCGAACTCTAAAAATACCTTTATAATTGAAATGGGGCAATTTTTGACGAAGATATGGCCATTTATTTCAAGGTAAACCCTATTTAATGCTTTCCATATATTTTCTATTTATCGAAGAATATCCCTTAATATCTTTCTTAGATGAGTCGGAAGTCAAATTATTTTAATGCAGTTTTGTTTCAAAGATTGAGTGAATTCTAAAAACACCTTTATAATTGAAATGGGGCAATTTTTGACGAAGATATGGCCATTTATTTCAAGGTAGACCCTATTTAATGCTTTCCATATATTTTCTATTTATCGAAGAATATCCCTTAATATCTTTCTTAGATGAGTCGGAAGTCAAATTATTTTAATGCAGTTTTGTTCCAAAGATCAAGTGAATTCTAAAAACACCTTTATAATTGAAATGGGGCAATTTTTGACGAAGATATGGCCATTTATTTCAAGGTAAACCCTATTTAATGCTTTCCATATATTTTCTATTTATCGAAGAATATCCCTTAATATCTTTCTTAGATGAGTCGGAAGTCAAATTATTTTAATGCAGTTTTGTTTCAAAGATTGAGTGAATTCTAAAAACACCTTTATAATTGAAATGGGGCAATTTTTGACGAAGATATGGCCATTTATTTCAAGGTAGACCCTATTTAATACTTTCCATATATTTTCTGGTAATCAAAGAATATCCCTTAATATCTTTTTTAGATGAGTCGGAAGTCAAATTATTTTAATGCAGTTTTGTTTCAAAGATTGAGTGAATTCTAAAAACACCTTTATAATTGAAATGGGGCAATTTTTGACGAAGATATGGCCATTTATTTCAAGGTAGACCCTATTTAATGCTTTCCATATATTTTCTGTTAATCGAAGAATATCCCTTAATATCTTTTTTAGATGAGTCGGAAGTCAAATTATTTTAATGCAGTTTTGTTTCAAAGATCGAGTGAATTCTAAAAACACCTTTATAATTGAAATGGGGCAATTTTTGACGAAGATATGGCCATTTATTTCAAGGTTGACCCTATTTAATGTTTGGCTTATATTTTCTATTAATCGAAGAATATCCCTTAATATCTTTCTTAGATGAGTTGGAAGTCGAATTATTTTAATGCAGTTTTGTTCCAAAGATCGAGTGAATTCTAAAAACACCTTTATAATTGAAATGGGGCAATTTTTGACGAAGATATGGCCATTTATTTCAAGGTAGAGCCTATTTAATGCTTTCCATATATTTTCTATTTATCGAAGAATATCCCTTAATATCTTTCTTAGATGAGTCGAAAGTCAAATTATTTTACTGCAGTTTTGTTCCAAAGATCGAGTGAATTCTAAAAACACCTTTATAATTGAAATGGGGCAATTTTTGACGAAGATATGGCCATTTATTTCAAGGTTGACCCTATTTAATGTTTGCCTTATATTTTCTATTAATCGAAGAATATCCCTTAATATCTTTCTTAGATGAGTCGGAAGTCAAATTATTTTAATGCAGTTTTGTTCCAAAGATCGAGTGAATTCTAAAAACACCTTTATAATTGAAATGGGGCAATTTTTGACGAAGATATGGCCATTTATTTCAAGGTAGACCCTATTTAATGCTTTCCATATATTTTCTATTAATCGAAGAATATCCCTTAATATCTTTCTTAGATGAGTCGGAAGTCAAATTATTTTAATGCAGTTTTGTTCCAAAGATCGAGTGAATTCTAAAAACACCTTTATAATTGAAATGGGGCAATTTTTGACGAAGATATGGCCATTTATTTCAAGGTAGAGCCTATTTAATGCTTTCCATATATTTTCTATTTATCGAAGAATATCCCTTAATATCTTTCTTAGATGAGTCGAAAGTCAAATTATTTTAATGCAGTTTTGTTCCAAAGATCGAGTGAATTCTAAAAACACCTTTATAATTGAAATGGGGCAATTTTTGACGAAGATATGGCCATTTATTTCAAGGTTGACCCTATTTAATGTTTGCCTTATATTTTCTATTAATCGAAGAATATCCCTTAATATCTTTCTTAGATGAGTCGGAAGTCAAATTATTTTAATGCAGTTTTGTTCCAAAGATCGAGTGAATTCTAAAAACACCTTTATAATTGAAATGGGGCAATTTTTGACGAAGATATGGCCATTTATTTCAAGGTTGACCCTATTTAATGCTTTGGCATATATTTTCTATTAATCGAAGAATATCCCTTAATATCTTTCTTAGATGAGTCGGAAGTCAAATTATTTTAATGCAGTTTTGTTCCAAAGATCGAGTGAATTCTAAAAACACCTTTATAATTGAAATGGGGCAATTTTTGACGAAGATATGGCCATTTATTTCAAGGTAGACCCTATTTAATGCTTTCCATATATTTTCTATTTATCGAAGAATATCCCTTAATATCTTTCTTAGATGAGTCGAAAGTCAAATTATTTTAATGCAGTTTTGTTCCAAAGATTGAGTGAATTCTTAAAACACCTTTATAATTGAAATGGGGCAATTTTTGACGAAGATATGGCCATTTATTTCAAGGTTGACCCTATTTAATGTTTGGCTTATATTTTCTATTAATCGAAGAATATCCCTTAATATCTTTCTTAGATGAGTCGGAAGTCAAATTATTTTAATGCAGTTTTGTTCCAAAGATCGAGTGAATTCTAAAAACACCTTTATAATTGAAATGGGGCAATTTTTGACGAAGATATGGCCATTTATTTCAAGGTAGACCCTATTTAATGCTTTGCATATATTTTCTATTTATCGAAGAATATCCCTTAATATCTTTCTTAGATGAGTCGGAAGTCAAATTATTTTAATGCAGTTTTGTTCCAAAGATCGAGTGAATTCTAAAAACACCTTTATAATTGAAATGGGGCAATTTTTGACGAAGATATGGCCATTTATTTCAAGGTAGACCCTATTTAATGCTTTCCATATATTTTCTATTTATCGAAGAATATCCCTTAATATCTTTCTTAGATGAGTCGGAAGTCAAATTATTTTAATGCAGTTTTGTTCCAAAGATCGAGCGAATTCTAAAAACACCTTTATAATTGAAATGGGGCAGTTTTTGACGAAGATATGGCCATTTATTTCAAGGTAGACCCTATTTAATGCTTTCCATATATTTTCTATTTATCGAAGAATATCCCTTAATATCTTTCTTAGATGAGTCGGAAGTCAAATTATTTTAATGCAGTTTTGTTCCAAAGATCGAGTGAATTCTAAAAACACCTTTATAATTGAAATGGGGCAATTTTTGACGAAGATATGGCCATTTATTTCAAGGTAGACCCTATTTAATGCTTTCCATATATTTTCTGTTAATCGAAGAATATCCCTTAATATCTTTCTTAGATGAGTCGGAAGTCAAATTATTTTAATGCAGTTTTGTTCCAAAGGTCGAGTGAATTCTAAAAACACCTTTATAATTGAAATGGGGCAATTTTTGACGAAGATATGGCCATTTATTTCAAGGTAAACCCTATTTAATGCTTTCCATATATTTTCTATTTATCGAAGAATATCCCTTAATATCTTTCTTAGATGAGTCGGAAGTCAAATTATTTTAATGCAGTTTTGTTTCAAAGATTGAGTGAATTCTAAAAACACCTTTATAATTGAAATGGGGCAATTTTTGACGAAGATATGGCCATTTATTTCAAGGTAGACCCTATTTAATGCTTTCCTTATATTTTCTATTAATCGAAGAATATCCCTTAATATCTTTCTTAAATGAGTCGGAAGTCAAATTATTTTAATGCAGTTTTGTTCCAAAGATGGAGTGAATTCTAAAAACACCTTTATAATTGAAATGGGGCAATTTTTGACGAAGATATGGCCATTTATTTCAAGGTAGACCCTATTTAATGCTTTCCATATATTTTCTATTTATCGAAGAATATCCCTTAATATCTTTCTTAGATGAGTCGGAAGTCAAATTATTTTAATGCAGTTTTGTTCCAAAGATCGAGTGAATTCTAAAAACACCTTTATAATTGAAATGGGGCAATTTTTGACGAAGATATAGCCATTTATTTCAAGGTAGACCCTATTTAATGCTTTCCATATATTTTCTATTAATCGAAGAATATCCCTTAATATCTTTCTTAGATGAGTCGGAAGTCAAATTATTTTAATGCAGTTTTGTTTCAAAGATCGAGTGAATTCTAAAAACACCTTTATAATTGAAATGGGGCAATTTTTGACGAAGATATGGCCATTTATTTCAAGGTAGACCCTATTTAATACTTTCCATATATTTTCTGGTAATCAAAGAATATCCCTTAATATCTTTCTTAGATGAGTCGGAAGTCGAATTATTTTAATGCAGTTTTGTTTCAAAGATCGAGTGAATTCTAAAAACACCTTTATAATTGAAATGGGGCAATTTTTGACGAAGATATGGCCATTTATTTCAAGGTTGACCCTATTTAATGTTTGGCTTATATTTTCTATTAATCGAAGAATATCCCTTAATATCTTTCTTAGATGAGTCGGAAGTCAAATTATTTTAATGCAGTTTTGTTTCAAAGATCGAGTGAATTCTAAAAACACCTTTATAATTGAAATGGGGCAATTTTTGACGAAGATATGGCCATTTATTTCAAGGTAGACCCTATTTAATGCTTTCCATATATTTTCTATTTATCGAAGAATATCCCTTAATATCTTTCTTAGATGAGTCGGAAGTCAAATTATTTTAATGCAGTTTTGTTTCAAAGATTGAGTGAATTCTAAAAAACACCTTTATAATTGAAATGGGGCAATTTTTGACGAAGATATGGCCATTTATTTCAAGGTAGACCCTATTTAATACTTTCCATATATTTTCTGGTAATCAAAGAATA
>NW_025062989.1:0-68417 GCF_018153295.1 Drosophila grimshawi
GAAATTGGGCAATTTTAGATGAAGATATGGCCATTTATTTCAAGGTAGACCCTATTTAATGCTTTCCATACATTTTCTATTTATCGAAGAATATCCCTTAATATCTTTCTTAGATGAGTCGGAAGTCAAATTATTTTAATGCAGTTTTGTTCCAAAGATCAAGTGAATTCTAAAAACACCCTTATAATTGAAATTGGGCAATTTTAGATGAAGATATGGCCATTTATTTCAAGGTAGACCCTATTTAATGCTTTCCATATATTTTCTATTTATCGAAGAATATCCCTTAATATCTTTCTTAGATGAGTCGAAAGTCAAATTATTTTAATGCAGTTTTGTTCCAAAGATTAAGTGAATTCTAAAAACACTTTTATAATTGAAATGGGGCAATTTTTGACGAAGATATGGCCATTTATTTCAAGGTAGACCCTATTTAATGCTTTCCATATATTTTCTATTTGTCGAAGAATATCCCTTAATATCTTTCTTAGATGAGTCGGAAGTCAAATTATTTTAATGCAGTTTTGTTCCAAAGATCAAGTGAATTCTAAAAACACCTTTATAATTGAAGTGGGGCAATTTTTGACGAAGATATGGCCATTTATTTCAAGGTAGACCCTATTTAATGCTTTCCATATATTTTCTATTTATCGAAGAATATCCCTTAATATCTTTTTTAGATGAGTCGGAAGTCAAATTATTTTAATGCAGTTTTGTTTCAAAGATTAAGCGAATTCTAAAAACACCTTTATAATTGAAGTGGGGCAATGTTTGACGAAGATATGGCCATTTATTTCAAGGTAGACCCTATTTAATGCTTTCCATATATTTTCTATTTATCGAAGAATATCCCTTAATATCTTTCTTAGATGAGTCGGAAGTCAAATTATTTTAATGCAGTTTTGTTCCAAAGATTAAGTGAATTCTAAAAACACCTTTATAATTGAAATGGGGCAATTTTTGACGAAGATATGGCCATTTATTTCAAGGTAGACCCTATTTAATGCTTTCCATATATTTTCTATTTATCGAAGAATATCCCTTAATATCTTTCTTAGATGAGTCGGAAGTCAAATTATTTTAATGCAGTTTTGTTCCAAAGATTAAGTGAATTCTAAAAACACCTTTATAATTGAAATGGGGCAATTTTTGACGAAGATATGGCCATTTATTTCAAGGTAGACCCTATTCTATTTATCGAAGAATATCCCTTAATATCTTTTTTAGATGAGTCGGAAGTCAAATTATTTTAATGCAGTTTTGTTTCAAAGATTAAGCGAATTCTAAAAACACCTTTATAATTGAAGTGGGGCAATTTTTGACGAAGATATGGCCATTTATTTCAAGGTAGACACTATTTAATGCTTTCCATATATTTTCTATTTATCGAAGAATATCCCTTAATATCTTTTTTAGATGAGTCGGAAGTCAAATTATTTTAATGCAGTTTTGTTTCAAAGATTAAGCGAATTCTAAAAACACCTTTATAATTGAAGTGGGGTAATTTTTGACGAAGATATGGCCATTTATTTCAAGGTAGACCCTATTTAATGCTTTTAATATATTTTCTATTTATCGAATATCCCTTAATATCTTTCTTAGATGAGTCGGAAGTCAAATTATTTTAATGCAGTTTTCTTCCAAAGATCGAGTGAATTCTAAAAACACCTTTATAATTGAAATGGGGCAATTTTTGTCGAAGATATGGCCATTTATTTCAAGGTAGACCCTATTTAATGCTTTCCATATATTTTCTATTTATCGAAGAATATCCCTTAATATCTTTTTTAGATGAGTCGGAAGTCACATTATTTTAATGCAGTTTTGTTTCAAAGATTAAGCGAATTTTAAAAACACCTTTATAATTGAAGTGGGGCAATTTTTGACGAAGATATGGCCATTTATTTCAAGGTAGACCCTATTTAATGCTTTCCATATATTTTCTATTTATCGAATATCCCTTAATATATTTCTTAGATGAGTCGGAAGTCAAATTATTTTAATGCAGTTTTGTTCCAAAGATTAAGTGAATTCTAAAAACACCTTTATAATTGAAATGGGGCAATTTTTGACGAAGATATGGCCATTTATTTCAAGGTAGACCCTATTTAATGCTTTCCATATATTTTCTATTTATCGAAGAATATCCCTTAATATCTTTCTTAGATGAGTCGGAAGTCAAATTATTTTAATGCAGTTTTGTTCCAAAGATTAAGTGAATTCTAAAAACACCTTTATAATTGAAGTGGGGCAATTTTTGACGAAGATATGGCCATTTATTTCAAGGTAGACCCTATTTCTATTTATCGAAGAATATCCCTTAATATCTTTTTTAGATGAGTCGGAAGTCAAATTATTTTAATGCAGTTTTGTTTCAAAGATTAAGCGAATTCTAAAAACACCTTTATAATTGAAGTGGGGCAATTTTTGACGAAGATATGGCCATTTATTTCAAGGTAGACCCTATTTAATGCTTTCCATATATTTTCTATTTATCGAAGAATATCCCTTAATATCTTTTTTAGATGAGTCGGAAGTCAAATTATTTTAATGCAGTTTTGTTTCAAAGATTAAGCGAATTCTAAAAACACCTTTATAATTGAAGTGGGGTAATTTTTGACGAAGATATGGCCATTTATTTCAAGGTAGACCCTATTTAATGCTTTTAATATATTTTCTATTTATCGAATATCCCTTAATATCTTTCTTAGATGAGTCGGAAGTCAAATTATTTTAATGCAGTTTTCTTCCAAAGATCGAGTGAATTCTAAAAACACCTTTATAATTGAAATGGGGCAATTTTTGTCGAAGATATGGCCATTTATTTCAAGGTAGACCCTATTTAATGCTTTCCATATATTTTCTATTGATCGAAGAATATCCCTTAATATCTTTTTTACATGAGTCGGAAGTCAAATTATTTTAATGCAGTTTTGTTTCAAAGATTAAGCGAATTTTAAAAACACCTTTATAATTGAAGTGGGGCAATTTTTGACGAAGATATGGCCATTTATTTCAAGGTAGACCCTATTTAATGCTTTTAATATATTTTCTATTTATCGAATATCCCTTAATATATTTCTTAGATGAGTCGGAAGTCAAATTATTTTAATGCAGTTTTCTTCCAAAGATCGAGTGAATTCTAAAAACACCTTTATAATTGAAATGGGGCAATTTTTGTCGAAGATATGGCCATTTATTTCAAGGTAGACCCTATTTAATGTTTTCCATATATTTTCTATTTATCGAAGAATATCCCTTAATATCTTTTTTAGATGAGTCGGAAGTCAAATTATTTTAATGCAGTTTTGTTTCAAAGATTAAGCGAATTCTAAAAACACCTTTATAATTGAAGTGGGGCAATTTTTGACGAAGATATGGCCATTTATTTCAAGGTAGACCCTATTTAATGCTTTCAATATATTTTCTAGTTATCGAATATCCCTTAATATCTTTCTTAGATGAGTCGGAAGTCAAATTATTTTAATGCAGTTTTGTTCCAAAGATCGAGTGAATTCTAAAAACACCTTTATAATTGAAATGGGGCAATTTTTGACGAAGATATGGCCATTTATTTCAAGGTAGACCCTATTTAATGCTTTCCATATATTTTCTATTTATCGAAGAATATCCCTTAATATCTTTTTTAGATGAGTCGGAAGTCAAATTATTTTAATGCAGTTTTGTTTCAAAGATTAAGCGAATTCTAAAAACACCTTTATAATTGAAGTGGGGCAATTTTTGACGAAGATATGGCCATTTATTTCAAGGTAGACCCTATTTAATGCTATTATATAATCCATATATTTTCTATTTATCGAAGAATATCCCTTAATATCTTTTTTAGATGAGTCGGAAGTCAAATTATTTTAATGCAGTTTTGTTCCAAAGATCAAGTGAATTCTAAAAACACCTTTATAATTGAAATGGGGCAATTTTTGACGAAGATATGGCCATTTATTTCAAGGTAGACCCTATTTAATGCTTTCCATATATTTTCTATTTATCGAATATCCCTTAATATCTTTCTTAGATGAGTCGGAAGTCAAATTATTTTAATGCAGTTTTCTTCCAAAGATCGAGTGAATTCTAAAAACACCTTTATAGTTGAAATGGGGCAATTTTTGACGAAGATATGGCCATTTATTTCAAGGTAGACCCTATTTAATGCTTTCCATATATTTTCTATTTATCGAAGAATATCCCTTAATATCTTTTTTACATGAGTCGGAAGTCAAATTATTTTAATGCAGTTTTGTTTCAAAGATTAAGCGAATTCTAAAAACACCTTTATAATTGAAGTGGGGCAATTTTTGACGAAGATATGGCCATTTATTTCAAGGTAGACCCTATTTAATGCTTTCCATATATTTTCTATTTATCGAATATCCCTTAATATCTTTTTTAGATGAGTCGGAAGTCAAATTATTTTAATGCAGTTTTGTTTCAAAGATTAAGCGAATTCTAAAAACACCTTTATAATTGAAGTGGGGCAATTTTTGACGAAGATATGGCCATTTATTTCAAGGTAGACCCTATTTAATGCTTTCAATATATTTTCTAGTTATCGAATATCCCTTAATATCTTTCTTAGATGAGTCGGAAGTCAAATTATTTTAATGCAGTTTTGTTCCAAAGATCGAGTGAATTCTAAAAACACCTTTATAATTGAAATGGGGCAATTTTTGACGAAGATATGGCCATTTATTTCAAGGTAGACCCTATTTAATGCTTTCCATATATTTTCTATTTATCGAAGAATATCCCTTAATATCTTTTTTAGATGAGTCGGAAGTCAAATTATTTTAATGCAGTTTTGTTTCAAAGATTAAGCGAATTCTAAAAACACCTTTATAATTGAAGTGGGGCAATTTTTGACGAAGATATGGCCATTTATTTCAAGGTAGACCCTATTTAATGCTTTCCATATATTTTCTATTTATCGAAGAATATCCCTTAATATCTTTTTAGATGAGTCGGAAGTCAAATTATTTTAATGCAGTTTTGTTTCAAAGATTAAGCGAATTCTAAAAACACCTTTATAATTGAAGTGGGGCAATTTTTGACGAAGATATGGCCATTTATTTCAAGGTAGACCCTATTTAATGCTTTCAATATATTTTCTAGTTATCGAATATCCCTTAATATCTTTCTTAGATGAGTCGGAAGTCAAATTATTTTAATGCAGTTTTGTTCCAAAGATCGAGTGAATTCTAAAAACACCTTTATAATTGAAATGGGGCAATTTTTGACGAAGATATGGCCATTTATTTCAAGGTAGACCCTATTTAATGCTTTCCATATATTTTCTATTTATCGAAGAATATCCCTTAATATCTTTTTTAGATGAGTCGGAAGTCAAATTATTTTAATGCAGTTTTGTTTCAAAGATTAAGCGAATTCTAAAAACACCTTTATAATTGAAGTGGGGCAATTTTTGACGAAGATATGGCCATTTATTTCAAGGTAGACCCTATTTAATGCTTTCCATATATTTTCTATTTATCGAAGAATATCCCTTAATATCTTTTTTAGATGAGTCGGAAGTCAAATTATTTTAATGCAGTTTTGTTCCAAAGATCAAGTGAATTCTAAAAACACCTTTATAATTGAAATGGGGCAATTTTTGACGAAGATATGGCCATTTATTTCAAGGTAGACCCTATTTAATGCTTTCCATATATTTTCTATTTATCGAATATCCCTTAATATCTTTCTTAGATGAGTCGGAAGTCAAATTATTTTAATGCAGTTTTCTTCCAAAGATCGAGTGAATTCTAAAAACACCTTTATAGTTGAAATGGGGCAATTTTTGACGAAGATATGGCCATTTATTTCAAGGTAGACCCTATTTAATGCTTTCCATATATTTTCTATTTATCGAAGAATATCCCTTAATATCTTTTTTACATGAGTCGGAAGTCAAATTATTTTAATGCAGTTTTGTTTCAAAGATTAAGCGAATTCTAAAAACACCTTTATAATTGAAGTGGGGCAATTTTTGACGAAGATATGGCCATTTATTTCAAGGTAGACCCTATTTAATGCTTTCCATATATTTTCTATTTATCGAATATCCCTTAATATCTTTTTTAGATGAGTCGGAAGTCAAATTATTTTAATGCAGTTTTGTTTCAAAGATTAAGCGAATTCTAAAAACACCTTTATAATTGAAGTGGGGCAATTTTTGACGAAGATATGGCCATTTATTTCAAGGTAGACCCTATTTAATGCTTTCAATATATTTTCTAGTTATCGAATATCCCTTAATATCTTTCTTAGATGAGTCGGAAGTCAAATTATTTTAATGCAGTTTTGTTCCAAAGATCGAGTGAATTCTAAAAACACCTTTATAATTGAAATGGGGCAATTTTTGACGAAGATATGGCCATTTATTTCAAGGTAGACCCTATTTAATGCTTTCCATATATTTTCTATTTATCGAATATCCCTTAATATCTTTCTTAGATGAGTCGGAAGTCAAATTATTTTAATGCAGTTTTCTTCCAAAGATTAAGTGAATTCTAAAAACACCTTTATAATTGAAATGGGGCAATTTTTGACGAAGATATGGCCATTTATTTCAAGGTAGACCCTATTTAATGCTTTCCATATATTTTCTATTTATCGAAGAATATCCCTTAATATCTTTCTTAGATGAGTCGGAAGTCAAATTATTTTAATGCAGTTTTGTTTCAAAGATTAAGCGAATTGTAAAAACACCTTTATAATTGAAATGGGGCAATTTTTGACGAAGATATGGCCATTTATTTCAAGGTAGACCCTATTTAATGCTTTCAATATATTTTCTAGTTATCGAAGAATATCCCTTAATATCTTTCTTAGATGAGTCGGAAGTCAAATTATTTTAATGCAGTTTTGTTCCAAAGATCGAGTGAATTCTAAAAACACCTTTATAATTGAAATGGGGCAATTTTTGACGAAGATATGGCCATTTATTTCAAGGTAGACCCTATTTAATGCTTTCCATATATTTTCTATTTATCGAAGAATATCCCTTAATATCTTTTTTAGATGAGTCGGAAGTCAAATTATTTTAATGCAGTTTTGTTTCAAAGATTAAGCGAATTCTAAAAACACCTTTATAATTGAAGTGGGGCAATTTTTGACGAAGATATGGCCATTTATTTCAAGGTAGACCCTATTTAATGCTATTATATAATCCATATATTTTCTATTTATCGAAGAATATCCCTTAATATCTTTTTTAGATGAGTCGGAAGTCAAATTATTTTAATGCAGTTTTGTTCCAAAGATCAAGTGAATTCTAAAAACACCTTTATAATTGAAATGGGGCAATTTTTGACGAAGATATGGCCATTTATTTCAAAGTAGACCCTATTTAATGCTTTCCATATATTTTCTATTTATCGAATATCCCTTAATATCTTTCTTAGATGAGTCGGAAGTCAAATTATTTTAATGCAGTTTTCTTCCAAAGATCGAGTGAATTCTAAAAACACCTTTATAGTTGAAATGGGGCAATTTTTGACGAAGATATGGCCATTTATTTCAAGGTAGACCCTATTTAATGCTTTCCATATATTTTCTATTTATCGAAGAATATCCCTTAATATCTTTCTTACATGAGTCGGAAGTCAAATTATTTTAATGCAGTTTTGTTCCAAAGATCGAGTGAATTCTAAAAACACCTTTATAATTGAAATGGGGCAATTTTTGACGAAGATATGGCCATTTATTTCAAGGTAGACCCTATTTAATGCTTTCCATATATTTTCTATTTATCGAAGAATATCCCTTAATATCTTTTTTAGATGAGTCGGAAGTCAAATTATTTTAATGCAGTTTTGTTTCAAAGATTAAGCGAATTCTAAAAACACCTTTATAATTGAAGTGGGGCAATTTTTGACGAAGATATGGCCATTTATTTCAAGGTAGACCCTATTTAATGCTATTATATAATCCATATATTTTCTATTTATCGAAGAATATCCCTTAATATCTTTTTTAGATGAGTCGGAAGTCAAATTATTTTAATGCAGTTTTGTTCCAAAGATCAAGTGAATTCTAAAAACACCTTTATAATTGAAATGGGGCAATTTTTGACGAAGATATGGCCATTTATTTCAAGGTAGACCCTATTTAATGCTTTCCATATATTTTCTATTTATCGAAGAATATCCCTTAATATCTTTCTTAGATGAGTCGGAAGTCAAATTATTTTAATGCAGTTTTGTTCCAAAGATTAAGTGAATTCTAAAAACACCTTTATAATTGAAATGGGGCAATTTTTGACGAAGATATGTTTAAGGTAGACCCTATTTAATGCTTTCCATATATTTTCTATTTATCGAAGAATATCCCTTAATATCTTTCTTAGATGAGTCGGAAGTCAAATTATTTTAATGCAGTTTTGTTCCAAAGATTAAGCGAATTGTAAAAACACCTTTATAATTGAAATGGGGCAATTTTTGACGAAGATATGGCCATTTATTTCAAGGTAGACCCTATTTAATGCTTTCAATATATTTTCTAGTTATCGAAGAATATCCCTTAATATCTTTCTTAGATGAGTCGGAAGTCAAATTATTTTAATGCAGTTTTGTTCCAAAGATCGAGTGAATTCTAAAAACACCTTTATAATTGAAATGGGGCAATTTTTGACGAAGATATGGCCATTTATTTCAAGGTAGACCCTATTTAATGCTTTCCATATATTTTCTATTTATCGAAGAATATCCCTTAATATCTTTTTTAGATGAGTCGGAAGTCAAATTATTTTAATGCAGTTTTGTTTCAAAGATTAAGCGAATTCTAAAAACACCTTTATAATTGAAGTGGGGCAATTTTTGACGAAGATATGGCCATTTATTTCAAGGTAGACCCTATTTAATGCTATTATATAATCCATATATTTTCTATTTATCGAAGAATATCCCTTAATATCTTTTTTAGATGAGTCGGAAGTCAAATTATTTTAATGCAGTTTTGTTCCAAAGATCAAGTGAATTCTAAAAACACCTTTATAATTGAAATGGGGCAATTTTTGACGAAGATATGGCCATTTATTTCAAGGTAGACCCTATTTAATGCTTTCCATATATTTTCTATTTATCGAATATCCCTTAATATCTTTCTTAGATGAGTCGGAAGTCAAATTATTTTAATGCAGTTTTCTTCCAAAGATCGAGTGAATTCTAAAAACACCTTTATAATTGAAATGGGGCAATTTTTGACGAAGATATGGCCATTTATTTCAAGGTAGACCCTATTTAATGCTTTCCATATATTTTCTATTTATCGAAGAATATCCCTTAATATCTTTTTTACATGAGTCGGAAGTCAAATTATTTTAATGCAGTTTTGTTTCAAAGATTAAGCGAATTCTAAAAACACCTTTATAATTGAAGTGGGGCAATTTTTGACGAAGATATGGCCATTTATTTCAAGGTAGACCCTATTTAATGCTTTCCATATATTTTCTATTTATCGAATATCCCTTAATATCTTTTTTAGATGAGTCGGAAGTCAAATTATTTTAATGCAGTTTTGTTTCAAAGATTAAGCGAATTCTAAAAACACCTTTATAATTGAAGTGGGGCAATTTTTGACGAAGATATGGCCATTTATTTCAAGGTAGACCCTATTTAATGCTTTCAATATATTTTCTAGTTATCGAATATCCCTTAATATCTTTCTTAGATGAGTCGGAAGTCAAATTATTTTAATGCAGTTTTGTTCCAAAGATCGAGTGAATTCTAAAAACACCTTTATAATTGAAATGGGGCAATTTTTGACGAAGATATGGCCATTTATTTCAAGGTAGACCCTATTTAATGCTTTCCATATATTTTCTATTTATCGAAGAATATCCCTTAATATCTTTTTTAGATGAGTCGGAAGTCAAATTATTTTAATGCAGTTTTGTTTCAAAGATTAAGCGAATTCTAAAAACACCCTTATAATTGAAGTGGGGCAATTTTTGACGAAGATATGGCCATTTATTTCAAGGTAGACCCTATTTAATGCTTTCCATATATTTTCTATTTATCGAAGAATATCCCTTAATATCTTTTTTAGATGAGTCGGAAGTCAAATTATTTTAATGCAGTTTTGTTCCAAAGATCAAGTGAATTCTAAAAACACCTTTATAATTGAAATGGGGCAATTTTTGACGAAGATATGGCCATTTATTTCAAGGTAGACCCTATTTAATGCTTTCCATATATTTTCTATTTATCGAAGAATATCCCTTAATATCTTTTTTAGATGAGTCGGAAGTCAAATTATTTTAATGCAGTTTTGTTTCAAAGATTAAGCGAATTCTAAAAACACCCTTATAATTGAAGTGGGGCAATTTTTGACGAAGATATGGCCATTTATTTCAAGGTAGACCCTATTTAATGCTATTATATAATCCATATATTTTCTATTTATCGAAGAATATCCCTTAATATCTTTTTTAGATGAGTCGGAAGTCAAATTATTTTAATGCAGTTTTGTTCCAAAGATCAAGTGAATTCTAAAAACACCTTTATAATTGAAATGGGGCAATTTTTGACGAAGATATGGCCATTTATTTCAAGGTAGACCCTATTTAATGCTTTCCATATATTTTCTATTTATCGAAGAATATCCCTTAATATCTTTTTTAGATGAGTCGGAAGTCCAATTATTTTAATGCAGTTTTGTTTCAAAGATTAAGCGAATTCTAAAAACACCTATATAATTGAAGTGGGGCAATTTTTGACGAAGAAATGGCCATTTATTTCAAGGTAGACCCTATTTAATGCTTTCCATATATTTTCTATTTATCGAATATCCCTTAATATCTTTCTTAGATGAGTCGGAAGTCAAATTATTTTAATGCAGTTTTCTTCCAAAGATCGAGTGAATTCTAAAAACACCTTTATAATTGAAATGGGGCAATTTTTGACGAAGATATGGCCATTTATTTCAAGGTAGACCCTATTTAATGCTTTCCATATATTTTCAATTTATCGAAGAATATCCCTTAATATCTTTCTTAGATGAGTCGCAAGTCAAATTATTTTAATGCAGTTTTGTTTCAAAAATTAAGCGAATTCTAAAAACACCTTTATAATTGAAGTGGGACAATTTTTGACGAAGATATGGCGATTTATTTCAAGGTAGACCCTATTTAATGCTTTCCATATATTTTCTATTTATCGAAGAATATCCCTTATTATCTTTTTTAGATAAGTCGGAAGTCAAATTATTTTAATGCAGTTTTGTTCCAACGATCAAGTGAATTCTAAAAACACCTTTATAATTGAAATGGGGCAATTTTTGACGAAGATATGGCCATTTATTTCAAGGTAGACCCTATTTAATGCTTTCCATATATTTTCTATTTATCGAAGAATATCCCTTAATATCTTTCTTAGATGAGTCGGAAGTCAAATTATTTTAATGCAGTTTTGTTCCAAAGATCAAGTGAATTCTAAGAACACCCTTATAATTGAAATTGGGCAATTTTAGATGAAGATATGGCCATTTATTTCAAGGTAGACCCTATTTAATGCTTTCCATACATTTTCTATTTATCGAAGAATATCCCTTAATATCTTTCTTAGATGAGTCGGAAGTCAAATTATTTTAATGCAGTTTTGTTCCAAAGATCAAGTGAATTCTAAAAACACCCTTATAATTGAAATTGGGCAATTTTAGATGAAGATATGGCCATTTATTTCAAGGTAGACCCTATTTAATGCTTTCCATATATTTTCTATTTATCGAAGAATATCCCTTAATATCTTTCTTAGATGAGTCGGAAGTCAAATTATTTTAATGCAGTTTTGTTCCAAAGATTAAGTGAATTCTAAAAACACCTTTATAATTGAAATGGGGCAATTTTTGACGAAGATATGGCCATTTATTTCAAGGTAGACCCTATTTAATGCTTTCCATATATTTTCTATTTGTCGAAGAATATCCCTTAATATCTTTCTTAGATGAGTCGGAAGTCAAATTATTTTAATGCAGTTTTGTTCCAAAGATCAAGTGAATTCTAAAAACACCTTTATAATTGAAGTGGGGCAATTTTTGACGAAGATATGGCCATTTATTTCAAGGTAGACCCTATTTAATGCTTTCCATATATTTTCTATTTATCGAAGAATATCCCTTAATATCTTTTTTAGATGAGTCGGAAGTCAAATTATTTTAATGCAGTTTTGTTTCAAAGATTAAGCGAATTCTAAAAACACCTTTATAATTGAAGTGGGGCAATGTTTGACGAAGATATGGCCATTTATTTCAAGGTAGACCCTATTTAATGCTTTCCATATATTTTCTATTTATCGAAGAATATCCCTTAATATCTTTCTTAGATGAGTCGGAAGTCAAATTATTTTAATGCAGTTTTGTTCCAAAGATTAAGTGAATTCTAAAAACACCTTTATAATTGAAATGGGGCAATTTTTGACGAAGATATGGCCATTTATTTCAAGGTAGACCCTATTTAATGCTTTCCATATATTTTCTATTTATCGAAGAATATCCCTTAATATCTTTCTTAGATGAGTCGGAAGTCAAATTATTTTAATGCAGTTTTGTTCCAAAGATTAAGTGAATTCTAAAAACACCTTTATAATTGAAATGGGGCAATTTTTGACGAAGATATGGCCATTTATTTCAAGGTAGACCCTATTTTTTCTATTTATCGAAGAATATCCCTTAATATCTTTTTTAGATGAGTCGGAAGTCAAATTATTTTAATGCAGTTTTGTTTCAAAGATTAAGCGAATTCTAAAAACACCTTTATAATTGAAGTGGGGCAATTTTTGACGAAGATATGGCCATTTATTTCAAGGTAGACCCTATTTAATGCTTTCCATATATTTTCTATTTATCGAAGAATATCCCTTAATATCTTTTTTAGATGAGTCGGAAGTCAAATTATTTTAATGCAGTTTTGTTTCAAAGATTAAGCGAATTCTAAAAACACCTTTATAATTGAAGTGGGGTAATTTTTGACGAAGATATGGCCATTTATTTCAAGGTAGACCCTATTTAATGCTTTTAATATATTTTCTATTTATCGAATATCCCTTAATATCTTTCTTAGATGAGTCGGAAGTCAAATTATTTTAATGCAGTTTTCTTCCAAAGATCGAGTGAATTCTAAAAACACCTTTATAATTGAAATGGGGCAATTTTTGTCGAAGATATGGCCATTTATTTCAAGGTAGACCCTATTTAATGCTTTCCATATATTTTCTATTGATCGAAGAATATCCCTTAATATCTTTTTACATGAGTCGGAAGTCAAATTATTTTAATGCAGTTTTGTTTCAAAGATTAAGCGAATTTTAAAAACACCTTTATAATTGAAGTGGGGCAATTTTTGACGAAGATATGGCCATTTATTTCAAGGTAGACCCTATTTAATGCTTTTCATATATTTTCTATTTATCAGAATATCCCTTAATATCTTTCTTAGATGAGTCGGAAGTCAAATTATTTTAATGCAGTTTTGTTCCAAAGATCGAGTGAATTCTAAAAACACCTTTATAATTGAAATGGGGCAATTTTTGACGAAGATATGGCCATTTATTTCAAGGTAGACCCTATTTAATGCTTTCCATATATTTTCTATTTATCGAAGAATATCCCTTAATATCTTTTTTAGATGAGTCGGAAGTCAAATTATTTTAATGCAGTTTTGTTTCAAAGATTAAGCGAATTCTAAAAACACCTTTATAATTGAAGTGGGGCAATTTTTGACGAAGATATGGCCATTTATTTCAAGGTAGACCCTATTTAATGCTTTCAATATATTTTCTAGTTATCGAAGAATATCCCTTAATATCTTTCTTAGATGAGTCGGAAGTCAAATTATTTTAATGCAGTTTTGTTCCAAAGATCGAGTGAATTCTAAAAACACCTTTATAATTGAAATGGGGCAATTTTTGACGAAGATATGGCCATTTATTTCAAGGTAGACCCTATTTAATGCTTTCCATATATTTTCTATTTATCGAAGAATATCCCTTAATATCTTTTTTAGATGAGTCGGAAGTCAAATTATTTTAATGCAGTTTTGTTTCAAAGATTAAGCGAATTCTAAAAACACCTTTATAATTGAAGTGGGGCAATTTTTGACGAAGATATGGCCATTTATTTCAAGGTAGACCCTATTTAATGCTATTATATAATCCATATATTTTCTATTTATCGAAGAATATCCCTTAATATCTTTTTTAGATGAGTCGGAAGTCAAATTATTTTAATGCAGTTTTGTTCCAAAGATCAAGTGAATTCTAAAAACACCTTTATAATTGAAATGGGGCAATTTTTGACGAAGATATGGCCATTTATTTCAAGGTAGACCCTATTTAATGCTTTCCATATATTTTCTATTTATCGAAGAATATCCCTTAATATCTTTCTTAGATGAGTCGGAAGTCAAATTATTTTAATGCAGTTTTGTTCCAAAGATTAAGTGAATTCTAAAAACACCTTTATAATTGAAATGGGGCAATTTTTGACGAAGATATGGATATTTCAAGGTAGACCCTATTTAATGCTTTCCATATATTTTCTATTTATCGAAGAATATCCCTTAATATCTTTCTTAGATGAGTCGGAAGTCAAATTATTTTAATGCAGTTTTGTTCCAAAGATTAAGCGAATTGTAAAAACACCTTTATAATTGAAATGGGGCAATTTTTGACGAAGATATGGCCATTTATTTCAAGGTAGACCCTATTTAATGCTTTCAATATATTTTCTAGTTATCGAATATCCCTTAATATCTTTCTTAGATGAGTCGGAAGTCAAATTATTTTAATGCAGTTTTGTTCCAAAGATCGAGTGAATTCTAAAAACACCTTTATAATTGAAATGGGGCAATTTTTGACGAAGATATGGCCATTTATTTCAAGGTAGACCCTATTTAATGCTTTCCATATATTTTCTATTTATCGAAGAATATCCCTTAATATCTTTTTTAGATGAGTCGGAAGTCAAATTATTTTAATGCAGTTTTGTTTCAAAGATTAAGCGAATTCTAAAAACACCTTTATAATTGAAGTGGGGCAATTTTTGACGAAGATATGGCCATTTATTTCAAGGTAGACCCTATTTAATGCTATTATATAATCCATATATTTTCTATTTATCGAAGAATATCCCTTAATATCTTTTTTAGATGAGTCGGAAGTCAAATTATTTTAATGCAGTTTTGTTCCAAAGATCAAGTGAATTCTAAAAACACCTTTATAATTGAAATGGGGCAATTTTTGACGAAGATATGGCCATTTATTTCAAGGTAGACCCTATTTAATGCTTTCCATATATTTTCTATTTATCGAAGAATATCCCTTAATATCTTTCTTAGATGAGTCGGAAGTCAAATTATTTTAATGCAGTTTTGTTCCAAAGATCGAGTGAATTCTAAAAACACCTTTATAGTTGAAATGGGGCAATTTTTGACGAAGATATGGCCATTTATTTCAAGGTAGACCCTATTTAATGCTTTCCATATATTTTCTATTTATCGAAGAATATCCCTTAATATCTTTTTTAGATGAGTCGGAAGTCAAATTATTTTAATGCAGTTTTGTTTTAAAGATTAAGCGAATTCTAAAAACACCTTTATAATTGAAGTGGGGCAATTTTTGACGAAGATATGGCCATTTATTTCAAGGTAGACCCTATTTAATGCTTTCCATATATTTTCTATTTATCGAATATCCCTTAATATCTTTTTTAGATGAGTCGGAAGTCAAATTATTTTAATGCAGTTTTGTTTCAAAGATTAAGCGAATTCTAAAAACACCTTTATAATTGAAGTGGGGCAATTTTTGACGAAGATATGGCCATTTATTTCAAGGTAGACCCTATTTAATGCTATTATATAATCCATATATTTTCTATTTATCGAAGAATATCCCTTAATATCTTTTTTAGATGAGTCGGAAGTCAAATTATTTTAATGCAGTTTTGTTCCAAAGATCAAGTGAATTCTAAAAACACCTTTATAATTGAAATGGGGCAATTTTTGACGAAGATATGGCCATTTATTTCAAGGTAGACCCTATTTAATGCTTTCCATATATTTTCTATTTATCGAATATCCCTTAATATCTTTCTTAGATGAGTCGGAAGTCAAATTATTTTAATGCAGTTTTCTTCCAAAGATCGAGTGAATTCTAAAAACACCTTTATAGTTGAAATGGGGCAATTTTTGACGAAGATATGGCCATTTATTTCAAGGTAGACCCTATTTAATGCTTTCCATATATTTTCTATTTATCGAAGAATATCCCTTAATATCTTTTTTGCATGAGTCGGAAGTCAAATTATTTTAATGCAGTTTTGTTTTAAAGATTAAGCGAATTCTAAAAACACCTTTATAATTGAAGTGGGGCAATTTTTGAAGAAGATATGGCCATTTATTTCAAGGTAGACCCTATTTAATGCTTTCCATATATTTTCTAGTTATCGAATATCCCTTAATATCTTTCTTAGATGAGTCGGAAGTCAAATTATTTTAATGCAGTTTTGTTCCAAAGATCGAGTGAATTCTAAAAACACCTTTATAATTGAAATGGGGCAATTTTTGACGAAGATATGGCCATTTATTTCAAGGTAGACCCTATTTAATGCTTTCCATATATTTTCTATTTATCGAAGAATATCCCTTAATATCTTTTTTAGATGAATCGGAAGTCAAATTATTTTAATGCAGTTTTGTTCCAAAGATTAAGCGAATTCTAAAAACACCCTTATAATTGAAGTGGGGCAATTTTTGACGAAGATATGGCCATTTATTTCAAGGTAGACCCTATTTAATGCTTTCCATATATTTTCTATTTATCGAAGAATATCCCTTAATATCTTTTTTAGATGAGTCGGAAGTCAAATTATTTTAATGCAGTTTTGTTTCAAAGATTAAGCGAATTCTAAAAACACCTTTATAATTGAAATGGGGCAATTTTTGACGAAGATATGGCCATTTATTTCAAGGTAGACCCTATTTAATGCTTTATATAATCCATATATTTTCTATTTATCGAAGAATATCCCTTAATATCTTTTTTAGATGAGTCGGAAGTCAAATTATTTTAATGCAGTTTTGTTTCAAAGATTAAGCGAATTCTAAAAACACCCTTATAATTGAAGTGGGGCAATTTTTGACGAAGATATGGCCATTTATTTCAAGGTAGACCCTATTTAATGCTATTATATAATCCATATATTTTCTATTTATCGAAGAATATCCCTTAATATCTTTTTTAGATGAGTCGGAAGTCAAATTATTTTAATGCAGTTTTGTTCCAAAGATCAAGTGAATTCTAAAAACACCTTTATAATTGAAATGGGGCAATTTTTGACGAAGATATGGCCATTTATTTCAAGGTAGACCCTATTTAATGCTTTCCATATATTTTCTATTTATCGAAGAATATCCCTTAATATCTTTCTTAGATGAGTCGGAAGTCAAATTATTTTAATGCAGTTTTGTTCCAAAGATGAAGTGAATTCTAAAAACACCTTTATAATTGAAATGGGGCAATTTTTGACGAAGATATGGCCATTTATTTCAAGGTAGACCCTATTTAATGCTTTCCATATATTTTCTATTTATCGAAGAATATCCCTTAATATCTTTCTTAGATGAGTCGGAAGTCAAATTATTTTAATGCAGTTTTGTTCCAAAGATTAAGCGAATTCTAAAAACACCTTTATAATTGAAATGGGGCAATTTTTGACGAAGATATGGCCATTTATTTCAAGGTAGACCCTATTTAATGCTTTCCATATATTTTCTATTTATCGAAGAATATCCCTTAATATCTTTTTTAGATGAGTCGGAAGTCAAATTATTTTAATGCAGTTTTGTTTCAAAGATTAAGCGAATTCTAAAAACACCTTTATAATTGAAGTGGGGCAATTTTTGACGAAGATATGGCCATTTATTTCAAGGTAGACCCTATTTAATGCTTTCCATATATTTTCTATTTATCGAAGAATATCCCTTAATATCTTTTTTTAGATGAGTCGGAAGTCAAATTATTTTAATGCAGTTTTGTTTCAAAGATTAAGCGAATTCTAAAAACACCTTTATAATTGAAGTGGGGCAATTTTTGACGAAGATATGGCCATTTATTTCAAGGTAGACCCTATTTAATGCTTTCCATATATTTTCTATTTATCGAATATCCCTTAATATCTTTCTTAGATGAGTCGGAAGTCAAATTATTTTAATGCAGTTTTCTTCCAAAGATCAAGTGAATTCTAAAAACACCTTTATAATTGAAGTGGGGCAATTTTTGACGAAGATATGGCTATTTATTTCAAGGTAGACCCTATTTAATGCTTTCCATATATTTTCTATTTATCGAAGAATATCCCTTAATATCTTTTTTAGATGAGTCGGAAGTCAAATTATTTTAATGCAGTTTTGTTTCAAAGATTAAGCGAATTCTAAAAACACCTTTATAATTGAAGTGGGGCAATGTTTGACGAAGATATGGCCATTTATTTCAAGGTAGACCCTATATAATGCTTTCCATATATTTTCTATTTATCGAAGAATATCCCTTAATATCTTTCTTAGATGAGTCGGAAGTCAAATTATTTTAATGCAGTTTTGTTCCAAAGATTAAGTGAATTCTAAAAACACCTTTATAATTGAAATGGGGCAATTTTTGACGAAGATATGGCCATTTATTTCAAGGTAGACCCTATTTAATGCTTTCCATATATTTTCTATTTATCGAAGAATATCCCTTAATATCTTTCTTAGATGAGTCGGAAGTCAAATTATTTTAATGCAGTTTTGTTCCAAAGATTAAGCGAATTCTAAAAACACCTTTATAATTGAAATGGGGCAATTTTTGACGAAGATATGGCCATTTATTTCAAGGTAGACCCTATTTAATGCTTTATATAATCCATATATTTTCTATTTATCGAAGAATATCCCTTAATATCTTTTTTAGATGAGTCGGAAGTCAAATTATTTTAATGCAGTTTTGTTTCAAAGATTAAGCGAATTCTAAAAACACCTTTATAATTGAAGTGGGGCAATTTTTGACGAAGATATGGCCATTTATTTCAAGGTAGACCCTATTTAATGCTTTCCATATATTTTCTATTTATCGAAGAATATCCCTTAATATCTTTTTTAGATGAGTCGGAAGTCAAATTATTTTAATGCAGTTTTGTTTCAAAGATTAAGCGAATTCTAAAAACACCTTTATAATTGAAGTGGGGCAATTTTTGACGAAGATATGGCCATTTATTTCAAGGTAGACCCTATTTAATGCTTTCCATATATTTTCTATTTATCGAATATCCCTTAATATCTTTCTTAGATGAGTCGGAAGTCAAATTATTTTAATGCAGTTTTCTTCCAAAGATCGAGTGAATTCTAAAAACACCTTTATAATTGAAATGGGGCAATTTTTGTCGAAGATATGGCCATTTATTTCAAGGTAGACCCTATTTAATGCTTTCCATATATTTTCTATTTATCGAAGAATATCCCTTAATATCTTTTTTACATGAGTCGGAAGTCAAATTATTTTAATGCAGTTTTGTTTCAAAGATTAAGCGAATTCTAAAAACACCTTTATAATTGAAGTGGGGCAATTTTTGACGAAGATATGGCCATTTATTTCAAGGTAGACCCTATTTAATGCTTTCCATATATTTTCTATTTATCGAATATCCCTTAATATCTTTCTTAGATGAGTCGGAAGTCAAATTATTTTAATGCAGTTTTGTTCCAAAGATTAAGTGAATTCTAAAAACACCTTTATAATTGAAATGGGGCAATTTTTGACGAAGATATGGCCATTTATTTCAAGGTAGACCCTATTTAATGCTTTCCATATATTTTCTATTTATCGAAGAATATCCCTTAATATCTTTCTTAGATGAGTCGGAAGTCAAATTATTTTAATGCAGTTTTGTTCCAAAGATTAAGCGAATTCTAAAAACACCTTTATAATTGAAATGGGGCAATTTTTGACGAAGATATGGCCATTTATTTCAAGGTAGACCCTATTTAATGCTTTCCATATATTTTCTATTTATCGAAGAATATCCCTTAATATCTTTTTTAGATGAGTCGGAAGTCAAATTATTTTAATGCAGTTTTGTTTCAAAGATTAAACGAATTCTAAAAACACCTTTATAATTGAAGTGGGGCAATTTTTGACGAAGATATGGCCATTTATTTCAAGGTAGACCCTATTTAATGCTTTCCATATATTTTCTATTTATCGAAGAATATCCCTTAATATCTTTTTTAGATGAGTCGGAAGTCAAATTATTTTAATGCAGTTTTGTTTCAAAGATTAAGCGAATTCTAAAAACACCTTTATAATTGAAGTGGGGCAATTTTTGACGAAGATATGGCCATTTATTTCAAGGTAGACCCTATTTAATGCTTTCCATATATTTTCTATTTATCGAATATCCCTTAATATCTTTCTTAGATGAGTCGGAAGTCAAATTATTTTAATGCAGTTTTCTTCCAAAGATCAAGTGAATTCTAAAAACACCTTTATAATTGAAGTGGTGCAATTTTTGACGAAGATATGGCTATTTATTTCAAGGTAGACCCTATTTAATGCTTTCCATATATTTTCTATTTATCGAAGAATATCCCTTAATATCTTTCTTAGATGAGTCGGAAGTCAAATTATTTTAATGCAGTTTTGTTCCAAAGATCAAGCAAATTCTAAAAACACCTTTATAATTGAAATGGGGCAATTTTTGACGAAGATATGGCTATTTATTTCAAGGTAGACCCTATTTAATGCTTTCCATATATTTTCTATTTATCGAAGAATATCCCTTAATATCTTTCTTAGATGAGTCGGAAGTCAAATTATTTTAATGCAGTTTTCTTCCAAAGATCAAGTGAATTCTAAAAACACCTTTATAATTGAAGTGGGGCAATTTTTGACGAAGATATGGCTATTTATTTCAAGGTAGACCCTATTTAATGCTTTCCATATATTTTCTATTTATCGAAGAATATCCCTTAATATCTTTTTTAGATGAGTCGGAAGTCAAATTATTTTAATGCAGTTTTGTCTCAAAGATTAAGCGAATTCTAAAAACACCTTTATAATTGAAATGGGGCAATGTTTGACGAAGATATGGCCATTTATTTCAAGGTAGACCCTATTTAATGCTTTCCATATATTTTCTATTTATCGAAGAATATCCCTTAATATCTTTCTTAGATGAGTCGGAAGTCAAATTATTTTAATGCAGTTTTGTTCCAAAGATTAAGTGAATTCTAAAAACACCTTTATAATTGAAATGGGGCAATTTTTGACGAAGATATGGCCATTTATTTCAAGGTAGACCCTATTTAATGCTTTCCATATATTTTCTATTTATCGAAGAATATCCCTTAATATCTTTCTTAGATGAGTCGGAAGTCAAATTATTTTAATGCAGTTTTGTTTCAAAGATTAAGCGAATTCTAAAAACACCTTTATAATTGAAATGGGGCAATTTTTGACGAAGATATGGCCATTTATTTCAAGGTAGACCCTATTTAATGCTTTCCATATATTTTCTATTTATCGAAGAATATCCCTTAATATCTTTTTTAGATGAGTCGGAAGTCAAATTATTTTAATGCAGTTTTGTTTCAAAGATTAAGCGAATTCTAAAAACACCTTTATAATTGAAGTGGGGCAATTTTTGACGAAGATATGGCCATTTATTTCAAGGTAGACCCTATTTAATGCTTTCCATATATTTTCTATTTATCGAAGAATATCCCTTAATATCTTTTTTAGATGAGTCGGAAGTCAAATTATTTTAATGCAGTTTTGTTTCAAAGATTAAGCGAATTCTAAAAACACCTTTATAATTGAAGTGGGGCAATTTTTGACGAAGATATGGCCATTTATTTCAAGGTAGACCCTATTTAATGCTTTCCATATATTTTCTATTTATCGAATATCCCTTAATATCTTTCTTAGATGAGTCGGAAGTCAAATTATTTTAATGCAGTTTTCTTCCAAAGATCGAGTGAATTCTAAAAACACCTTTATAATTGAAATGGGGCAATTTTTGTCGAAGATATGGCCATTTATTTCAAGGTAGACCCTATTTAATGCTTTCCATATATTTTCTATTTATCGAAGAATATCCCTTAATATCTTTTTTACATGAGTCGGAAGTCAAATTATTTTAATGCAGTTTTGTTTCAAAGATTAAGCGAATTCTAAAAACACCTTTATAATTGAAGTGGGGCAATTTTTGACGAAGATATGGCCATTTATTTCAAGGTAGACCCTATTTAATGCTTTCCATATATTTTCTATTTATCGAATATCCCTTAATATCTTTTTTAGATGAGTCGGAAGTCAAATTATTTTAATGCAGTTTTGTTTCAAAGATTAAGCGAATTCTAAAAACACCTTTATAATTGAAGTGGGGCAATTTTTGACGAAGATATGGCCATTTATTTCAAGGTAGACCCTATTTAATGCTTTCAATATATTTTCTAGTTATCGAATATCCCTTAATATCTTTCTTAGATGAGTCGGAAGTCAAATTATTTTAATGCAGTTTTGTTCCAAAGATCGAGTGAATTCTAAAAACACCTTTATAATTGAAATGGGGCAATTTTTGACGAAGATATGGCCATTTATTTCAAGGTAGACCCTATTTAATGCTTTCCATATATTTTCTATTTATCGAAGAATATCCCTTAATATCTTTTTTAGATGAGTCGGAAGTCAAATTATTTTAATGCAGTTTTGTTTCAAAGATTAAGCGAATTCTAAAAACACCTTTATAGTTGAAATGGGGCAATTTTTGACGAAGATATGGCCATTTATTTCAAGGTAGACCCTATTTAATGCTATTATATAATCCATATATTTTCTATTTATCGAAGAATATCCCTTAATATCTTTTTTAGATGAGTCGGAAGTCAAATTATTTTAATGCAGTTTTGTTCCAAAGATCAAGTGAATTCTAAAAACACCTTTATAATTGAAATGGGGCAATTTTTGACGAAGATATGGCCATTTATTTCAAGGTAGACCCTATTTAATGCTTTCCATTTATTTTCAATTTATCGAAGAATATCCCTTAATATCTTTCTTAGATGAGTCGAAAGTCAAATTATTTTAATGCAGTTTTGTTCCAAAGATCGAGCGAATTCTAAAAACACCTTTATAGTTGAAATGGGGCAATTTTTGACGAAGATATGGCCATTTATTTCAAGGTAGACCCTATTTAATGCTTTCCATATATTTTCTATTTATCGAAGAATATCCCTTAATATCTTTTTTAGATGAGTCGGAAGTCCAATTATTTTAATGCAGTTTTGTTTCAAAGATTAAGCGAATTCTAAAAACACCTATATAATTGAAGTGGGGCAATTTTTGACGAAGAAATGGCCATTTATTTCAAGGTAGACCCTATTTAATGCTTTCCATATATTTTCTATTTATCGAATATCCCTTAATATCTTTCTTAGATGAGTCGGAAGTCAAATTATTTTAATGCAGTTTTCTTCCAAAGATCGAGTGAATTCTAAAAACACCTTTATAATTGAAATGGGGCAATTTTTGACGAAGATATGGCCATTTATTTCAAGGTAGACCCTATTTAATGCTTTCCATATATTTTCAATTTATCGAAGAATATCCCTTAATATCTTTCTTAGATGAGTCGGAAGTCAAATTATTTTAATGCAGTTTTGTTTCAAAGGTTAAGCGAATTCTAAAAACACCTTTATAATTGAAGTGGGACAATTTTTGACGAAGATATGGCCATTTATTTCAAGGTAGACCCTATTTAATGCTTTCCATATATTTTCTATTTATCGAAGAATATCCCTTATTATCTTTTTTAGATGAGTCGGAAGTCAAATTATTTTAATGCAGTTTTATTCCAAAGATCAAGTGAATTCTAAAAACACCTTTATAATTGAAATGGGGCAATTTTTGACGAAGATATGGCCATTTATTTCAAGGTAGACCCTATTTAATGCTTTCCATATATTTTCTATTTATCGAAGAATATCCCTTAATATCTTTCTTAGATGGGTCGGAAGTCAAATTATTTTAATGCAGTTTTGTTTCAAAGATCAAGTGAATTCTAAAAACACCTTTATAATTGAAATGGGGCAATTTTTGACGAAGATATGGCCATTTATTTCAAGGTAGACCCTATTTAATGCTTTCCATATATTTTCTATTTATCGAAGAATATCCCTTAATATCTTTCTTAGATGAGTCGGAAGTCAAATTATTTTAATGCAGTTTTGTTCCAAAGATCAAGTGAATTCTAAAAACACCTTTATAATTGAAGTGGGGCAATTTTTGACGAAGATATGGCTATTTATTTCAAGGTAGACCCTATTTAATGCTTTCCATATATTTTCTATTTATCGAAGAATATCCCTTAATATCTTTTTTAGATGAGTCGGAAGTCAAATTATTTTAATGCAGTTTTGTTTCAAAGATTAAGCGAATTCTAAAAACACCTTTATAATTGAAGTGGGACAATTTTTGACGAAGATATGGCCATTTATTTCAAGGTAGACCCTATTTAATGCTTTCCATATATTTTCTATTTATCGAATATCCCTTAATATCTTTCTTAGATGAGTCGGAAGTCAAATTATTTTAATGCAGTTTTGTTCCAAAGATCAAGTGAATTCTAAAAACACCTTTATAATTGATGTGGGGCAATTTTTGACGAAGATATGGCCATTTATTTCAAGGTAGACCCTATTTAATGCTTTCCATATATTTTCTATTTATTGAAGAATATCCCTTAATATCTTTTTGAGATGAGTCGGAAGTCAAATTATTTTAATGCAGTTTTGTTCCAAAGATCAAGTGAATTCTAAAAACACCTTTATATTTGAAATGGGGCAACTTTTGACGAAGATATTTCAAGGTAGACCCTATTTAATGCTTTCCATATATTTTCTATTTATCGAAGAATATCCCTTAATATCTTTCTTAGATGAGTCGGAAGTCAAATTATTTTAATGCAGTTTTGTTTCAAAGATCAAGCGAATTATAAAAACACCTTTATACTTGAAATGGGGCAATTTTTGACGAAGATATGGCCATTTATTTCAAGGTAGACCCTATTTAATGCTTTCCATATATTTTCTATTTATCAAAGAATATCCCTTAATATCTTTCTTAGATAAGTCGGAAGTCAAATTATTTTAATGCAGTTTTGTTTCAAAGATCAAGTAAATTCTAAAAACACCTTTATACTTGAAATGGGGCAATTTTTGACGAAGATATGGCCATTTATTTCAAGGTAGACCCTATTTAATGCTTTCCATATATTTTCAATTTATCGAAGAATATCCCTTAATATCTTTCTTAGATGAGTCGGAAGTCAAATTATTTTATTCCAGTTTTGTTCCAAAGATCAAGTGAATTCTAAAAACACCTTTATAATTGAAATGGGCCAATTTTTGACGAAGATATGGCCATTTATTTCAAGGTAGACCCTATTTAATGCTTTCCATATATTTTCTATTTATCGAAGAATATCCCTTAATATCTTTCTTAGATGAGTCGAAAGTCAAATTATTTTAATGCAGTTTTGTTCCAAAGATCAAGCGAATTCTAAAAACACCTTTATAATTGAAATGGGGCAATTTTTGACGAAGATATGGCCATTTATTTCAAGGTAGACCCTATTTAATGCTTTCCATATATTTTCTATTTATCGAAGAATATCCCTTAATATCTTTCTTAGATGAGTCGGAAGTCAAATTATTTTAATGCAGTTTTGTTTCAAAGATCAAGCGAATTCTAAAAACACCTTTATAATTGAAATTGGGCAATTTTAGATGAAGATATGGCCATTTATTTCAAGGTAGACCCTATTTAATGCTTTCCATATATTTTCTATTTATCAAAGAATATCCCTTAATATCTTTCTTAGATGAGTCGGAAGTCAAATTATTTTAATGCAGTTTTGTTTCAAAGATCAAGTGAATTCTAAAAACAACTTTATACTTGAAGTGGGGCAATTTTTGACGAAGATATGGCCATTTATTTCAAGGTAGACCCTATTTAATGCTTTCCATATATTTTCAATTTATCGAAGAATATCCCTTAATATCTTTCTTAGATGAGTCGGAAGTCAAATTATTTTAATGCAGTTTTGTTCCAAAGATCAAGTGAATTCTAAAAACACCTTTATAATTGAAATGGGGCAATTTTTGACGAAGATTTGGCCATTTATTTCAAGGTAGACCCTATTTAATGCTTTCCATATATTTTCTATTTATCGAAGAATATCCCTTAATATCTTTTTTAGATGAGTCGGAAGTCCAATTATTTTAATGCAGTTTTGTTTCAAAGATTAAGCGAATTCTAAAAACACCTTTATAATTGAAATTGGGCAATTTTAGATGAAGATATGGCCATTTATTTCAAGGTAGACCCTATTTAATGTTTACCTTATATTTTCTATTAATGGAAGAATATCTCTTAATATCTTTTTTAGATGAGTCGGAAGTCAAATTATTTTAATGCAGTTTTGTTCCAAAGATCAAGTGAATTCTAAAAACACCTTTATAGTTGAAATGGGGCAATTTTTGACCAAGATATGGCCATTTATTTCAAGGTAGACCCTATTTAATGCTTTCCATATATTTTCTATTTATCGAAGAATATCCCTTAATATCTTTCTTAGATGAGTCGGAAGTCAAATTATTTTAATGCAGTTTTGTTCCAAAGATCGAGTGAATTCTAAAAACACCTTTATAATTGAAATGGGACAATTTTTGACGAAGATATAGCTATTTATTTCAAGGTAGACCCTATTTAATGCTTTCCATATATTTTCTATTTATCGAAGAATATCCCTTAATATCTTTTTTAGATGAGTCGGAAGTCAAATTATTTTAATGCAGTTTGTTTCAAAGATTAAGCGAATTCTAAAAACACCTTTATAATTGAAGTGGGGCAATATTTGACGAAGATATGGCCATTTATTTCAAGGTAGACCCTATTTAATGCTTTCCATATATTTTCTAGTTATCGAATATCCCTTAATATCTTTTTTAGATGAGTCGGAAGTCAAATTATTTTAATGCAGTTTGTTTCAAAGATTAAGCGAATTCTAAAAACACCTTTATAATTGAAGTGGGGCAATATTTGACGAAGATATGGCCATTTATTTCAAGGTAGACCCTATTTAATGCTTTCCATATATTTTCTAGTTATCGAATATCCCTTAATATCTTTCTTAGATGAGTCGGAAGTCAAATTATTTTAATGCAGTTTTCTTCCAAAGATCGAGTGAATTCTAAAAACACCTTTATAATTGAAATGGGGCAATTTTTGACAAAGATATGGCCATTTATTTCAAGGTAGACCCTATTTAATGCTTTCCATATATTTTCTATTTATCGAAGAATATCCCTTAATATCTTTCTTAGATGAGTCGGAAGTCAAATTATTTTAATGCAGTTTTGTTCCAAAGATCAAGCGAATTCTAAAAACACCTTTATAATTGAAATGGGGCAATTTTTGACGAAGATATTTCAAGGTAGACCCTATTTAATGCTTTCCATATATTTTCTATTTATCGAAGAATATCCCTTAATATCTTTCTTAGATGAGTCGGAAGTCAAATTATTTTAATGCAGTTTTGTTTTAAAGATTAAGCGAATTCTAAAAACACCTTTATAATTGAAATGGGGCAATTTTAGATGAAGATATGGCCATTTATTTCAAGGTAGACCCTATTTAATGCTTTCCATATATTTTCTATTTATCAAAGAATATCCCTTAATATCTTTCTTAGATGAGTCGGAAGTCAAATTATTTTAATGCAGTTTTGTTTCAAAGATCAAGTGAATTCTAAAAACAACTTTATACTTGAAATGGGGCAATTTTTGACGAAGATATGGCCATTTATTTCAAGGTAGACCCTATTTAATGCTTTCCATATATTTTCAATTTATCGAAGAATATCCCTTAATATCTTTCTTAGATGAGTCGGAAGTCAAATTATTTTAATGCAGTTTTGTTCCAAAGATCAAGTGAATTCTAAAAACACCTTTATAATTGAAATGGGGCAATTTTTGACGAAGATTTGGCCATTTATTTCAAGGTAGACCCTATTTAATGCTTTCCATATATTTTCTATTTATCGAAGAATATCCCTTAATATCTTTCTTAGATGAGTCGGAAGTCAAATTATTTTAATGCAGTTTTGTTCCAAAGATTAAGCGAATTCTAAAAACACCTTCATAATTGAAATGGGGCAATTTTAGATGAAGATATGGCCATTTATTTCAAGGTAGACCCTATTTAATGCTTTCCATATATTTTCTATTTATCGAAGAATATCCCTTAATTTCTTTTTTAGATGAGTCGGAAGTCAAATTATTTTAATGCAGTTTTGTTCCAAAGATCGAGCGAATTCTAAAAACACCTTTATAATTGAAATGGGGCAATTTTTGACGAAGATATGGCCATTTATTTCAAGGTAGACCCTATTTAATGCTTTCCATATATTTTCTATTTATCGAATATCCCTTAATATCTTTCTTAGATGAGTCGGAAGTCAAATTATTTTAATGCAGTTTTGTTTCAAAGATCAAGTGAATTCTAAAAACAACTTTATACTTGAAATGGGGCAATTTTTGACGAAGATATGGCCATTTATTTCAAGGTAGACCCTATTAAATGCTTTCCATATATTTTCTATTTATCGAAGAATATCCCTTAATATCTTTCTTAGATGAGTCGGAAGTCAAATTATTTTAATGCAGTTTTGTTCCAAAGATTAAGTGAATTCTAAAAACACCTTTATAATTGAAATGGGGCAATTTTTGACGAAGATATGGCCATTTATTTCAAGGTAGACCCTATTTGATGCTTTCCATATATTTTCTATTTATCGAAGAATATCCCTTAATATCTTTCTTAGATGAGTCGGAAGTCAAATTATTTTAATGCAGTTTTGTTCCAAAGATCAAGTGAATTCTAAAAACACCTTTATAATTGAAGTGGGGCAATTTTTGACGAAGATATGGCTATTTATTTCAAGGTAGACCCTATTTAATGCTTTCCATATATTTTCTATTTATCGAAGAATATCCCTTAATATCTTTTTTAGATGAGTCGGAAGTCAAATTATTTTAATGCAGTTTTGTTTCAAAGATTAAGCGAATTCTAAAAACACCTTTATAATTGAAGTGGGACAATTTTTGACGAAGATATGGCCATTTATTTCAAGGTAGACCCTATTTAATGCTTTCCATATATTTTCAATTTATCGAAGAATATCCCTTAATATCTTTCTTAGATGAGTCGGAAGTCAAATTATTTTGATGCAGTTTTGTTCCAAAGATCAAGTGAATTCTAAAAACACCTTTATAATTGATGTGGGGCAATTTTTGACGAAGATATGGCCATTTATTTCAAGGTAGACCCTATTTAATGCTTTCCATATATTTTCTATTTATCGAAGAATATCCCTTAATATCTTTTTTAGATGAGTCGGAAGTCAAATTATTTTAATGCAGTTTTGTTCCAAAGATCAAGTGAATTCTAAAAACACCTTTATAATTGAAATGGGGCAATTTTTGACGAAGATATTTCAAGGTAGACCCTATTTAATGCTTTCCATATATTTTCTATTTATCGAAGAATATCCCTTAATATCTTTCTTAGATGAGTCGGAAGTCAAATTATTTTAATGCAGTTTTGTTTCAAAGATCAAGCGAATTATAAAAACACCTTTATAATTGAAGTGGGGCAATTTTTGACGAAGATATGGCCATTTATTTCAAGGTAGACCCTATTTAATGCTTTCCATATATTTTCTATTTATCGAATATCCCTTAATATCTTTCTTAGATGAGTCGGAAGTCAAATTATTTTAATGCAGTTTTGTTCCAAAGATCGAGTGAATTCTAAAAACACCTTTATAATTGAAATGGGGCAATTTTTGACGAAGATATGGCCATTTATTTCAAGGTAGACCCTATTTAATGCTTTCCATATATTTTCTATTTATCGAAGAATATCCCTTAATATCTTTCTTAGATAAGTCGGAAGTCAAATTATTTTAATGCAGTTTTGTTTCAAAGATCAAGTGAATTCTAAAAACACCTTTATACTTGAAATGGGGCAATTTTTGACGAAGATATGGCCATTTATTTCAAGGTAGACCCTATTTAATGCTTTCCATATATTTTCAATTTATCGAAGAATATCCCTTAATATCTTTCTTAGATGAGTCGGAAGTCAAATTATTTTATTCCAGTTTTGTTCCAAAGATCAAGTGAATTCTAAAAACACCTTTATAATTGAAATGGGGCAATTTTTGACGAAGATATGGCCTTTTATTTCAAGGTAGACCCTATTTAATGCTTTCCATATATTTTCTATTTATCGAAGAATATCCCTTAATATCTTTCTTAGATGAGTCGAAAGTCAAATTATTTTAATGCAGTTTTGTTCCAAAGATCAAGCGAATTCTAAAAACACCTTTATAATTGAAATGGGGCAATTTTTGACGAAGATATGGCCATTTATTTCAAGGTAGACCCTATTTAATGCTTTCCATATATTTTCTATTTATCGAAGAATATCCCTTAATATCTTTCTTAGATGAGTCGGAAGTCAAATTATTTTAATGCAGTTTTGTTTCAAAGATCAAGCGAATTCTAAAAACACCTTTATAATTGAAATTGGGCAATTTTAGATGAAGATATGGCCATTTATTTCAAGGTAGACCCTATTTAATGCTTTCCATATATTTTCTATTTATCAAAGAATATCCCTTAATATCTTTCTTAGATGAGTCGGAAGTCAAATTATTTTAATGCAGTTTTATTTCAAAGATCAAGTGAATTCTAAAAACACCTTTATAATTGAAATGGGGCAATTTTTGACGAAGATATGGCCATTTATTTCAAGGTAGACCCTATTTAATGCTTTCCATATATTTTCAATTTATCGAAGAATATCCCTTAATATATTTCTTAGATGAGTCGGAAATCAAATTATTTTAATGCAGTTTTGTTCCAAAGATCAAGTGAATTCTAAAAACACCTTTATAATTGAAATGGGGCAATTTTTGACGAAGATTTGGCCATTTATTTCAAGGTAGACCCTATTTAATGCTTTCCATATATTTTCTATTTATCGAAGAATATCCCTTAATATCTTTCTTAGATGAGTCGGAAGTCAAATTATTTTAATGCAGTTTTGTTCCAAAGATCAAGTGAATTCTAAAAACACCTTTATACTTGAAATGGGGCAATTTTTGACGAAGATATGGCCATTTATTTCAAGGTAGACCCTATTTAATGCTTTCCATATATTTTCAATTTATCGAAGAATATCCCTTAATATCTTTCTTAGATGAGTCGGAAGTCAAATTATTTTATTCCAGTTTTGTTCCAAAGATCAAGTGAATTCTAAAAACACCTTTATAATTGAAATGGGGCAATTTTTGACGAAGATATGGCCATTTATTTCAAGGTAGACCCTATTTAATGCTTTCCATATATTTTCTATTTATCGAAGAATATCCCTTAATATCTTTCTTAGATGAGTCGAAAGTCAAATTATTTTAATGCAGTTTTGTTCCAAAGATCAAGCGAATTCTAAAAACACCTTTATAATTGAAATGGGGCAATTTTTGACGAAGATATGGCCATTTATTTCAAGGTAGACCCTATTTAATGCTTTCCATATATTTTCTATTTATCGAAGAATATCCCTTAATATCTTTCTTAGATGAGTCGGAAGTCAAATTATTTTAATGCAGTTTTGTTTCAAAGATCAAGCGAATTCTAAAAACACCTTTATAATTGAAATTGGGCAATTTTAGATGAAGATATGGCCATTTATTTCAAGGTAGACCCTATTTAATGCTTTCCATATATTTTCTATTTATCAAAGAATATCCCTTAATATCTTTCTTAGATGAGTCGGAAGTCAAATTATTTTAATGCAGTTTTATTTCAAAGATCAAGTGAATTCTAAAAACAACTTTATACTTGAAATGGGGCAATTTTTGACGAAGATATGGCCATTTATTTCAAGGTAGACCCTATTTAATGCTTTCCATATATTTTCAATTTATCGAAGAATATCCCTTAATATCTTTCTTAGATGAGTCGGAAGTCAAATTATTTTAATGCAGTTTTGTTCCAAAGATCAAGTGAATTCTAAAAACACCTTTATAATTGAAATGGGGCAACTTTTGACGAAGATTTGGCCATTTATTTCAAGGTAGACCCTATTTAATGCTTTCCATATATTTTCTATTTATCGAAGAATATCCCTTAATATCTTTCTTAGATGAGTCGGAAGTCAAATTATTTTAATGCAGTTTTGTTTCAAAGATCAAGTGAATTCTAAAAACACCTTTATAATTGAAATTGGGCAATTTTAGATGAAGATATGGCCATTTATTTCAAGGTAGACCCTATTTAATGCTTTCCATATATTTTCTATTTATCGAAGAATATCCCTTAATATCTTTCTTAGATGAGTCGGAAGTCAAATTATTTTAATGCAGTTTTGTTCCAAAGATCAAGTGAATTCTAAAAACACCTTTATATTGAATGGGGCAATTTTTGACGAAGATATGGCCATTTATTTCAAGGTAGACCCTATTTAATGCTTTCCATATATTTTCTATATATCGAAGAATATCCCTTAATATCTTTCTTAGATGAGTCGGAAGTCAAATTATTTTAATGCAGTTTTGTTCCAAAGATCGAGTGAATTCTAAAAACACTTTTATAATTGAAATGGGGCAATTTTTGACGAAGATATGGCCATTTATTTCAAGGTAGACCCTATTAAATGCTTTCCATATATTTTCTATTTATCGAAGAATATCCCTTAATATCTTTCTTAGATGAGTCGGAAGTCAAATTATTTTAATGCAGTTTTGTTCCAAAGATCAAGTGAATTCTAAAAACACCTTTATAATTGAAATGGGGCAATTTTTGACGAAGATTTGGCCATTTATTTCAAGGTTGACCCTATTTAATGCTTTCCATATATTTTCAATTTATCGAAGAATATCCCTTAATATCTTTCTTAGATGAGTCGGAAGTCAAATTATTTTAATGCAGTTTTGTTTCAAAGATTAAGCGAATTCTAAAAACACCTTTATAATTGAAATGGGGCAATTTTAGATGAAGATATGGCCATTTATTTCAAGGTAGACCCTATTTAATGCTTTCCATATATTTTCTATTTATCGAAGAATATCCCTTAATATCTTTCTTAGATGAGTCGGAAGTCAAATTATTTTAATGCAGTTTTGTTCCAAAGATCGAGCGAATTCTAAAAACACCTTTATAATTGAAATGGGGCAATTTTTGACGAAGATATGGCCATTTATTTCAAGGTAGACCCTATTTAATGCTTTCCATATATTTTCTATTTATCGAATATCCCTTAATATCTTTCTTAGATGAGTCGGAAGTCAAATTATTTTAATGCAGTTTTGTTTCAAAGATCAAGTGAATTCTAAAAACACCTTTATAATTGAAATGGGGCAATTTTTGACGAAGATATGGCCATTTATTTCAAGGTAGACCCTATTAAATGCTTTCCATATATTTTCTATTTATCGAAGAATATCCCTTAATATCTTTCTTAGATGAGTCGGAAGTCAAATTATTTTAATGCAGTTTTGTTCCAAAGATTAAGTGAATTCTAAAAACACCTTTATAATTGAAATGGGGCAATTTTTGACGAAGATATGGCCATTTATTTCAAGGTAGACCCTATTTGATGCTTTCCATATATTTTCTATTTATCGAAGAATATCCCTTAATATCTTTCTTAGATGAGTCGGAAGTCAAATTATTTTAATGCAGTTTTGTTCCAAAGATCAAGTGAATTCTAAAAACACCTTTATAATTGAAGTGGGGCAATTTTTGACGAAGATATGGCTATTTATTTCAAGGTAGACCCTATTTAATGCTTTCCATATATTTTCTATTTATCGAAGAATATCCCTTAATATCTTTTTTAGATGAGTCGGAAGTCAAATTATTTTAATGCAGTTTTGTTTCAAAGATTAAGCGAATTCTAAAAACACCTTTATAATTGAAGTGGGACAATTTTTGACGAAGATATGGCCATTTATTTCAAGGTAGACCCTATTTAATGCTTTCCATATATTTTCAATTTATCGAAGAATATCCCTTAATATCTTTCTTAGATGAGTCGGAAGTCAAATTATTTTGATGCAGTTTTGTTCCAAAGATCAAGTGAATTCTAAAAACACCTTTATAATTGATGTGGGGCAATTTTTGACGAAGATATGGCCATTTATTTCAAGGTAGACCCTATTTAATGCTTTCCATATATTTTCTATTTATCGAAGAATATCCCTTAATATCTTTTTTAGATGAGTCGGAAGTCAAATTATTTTAATGCAGTTTTGTTCCAAAGATCAAGTGAATTCTAAAAACACCTTTATAATTGAAATGGGGCAATTTTTGACGAAGATATTTCAAGGTAGACCCTATTTAATGCTTTCCATATATTTTCTATTTATCGAAGAATATCCCTTAATATCTTTCTTAGATGAGTCGGAAGTCAAATTATTTTAATGCAGTTTTGTTTCAAAGATCAAGCGAATTATAAAAACACCTTTATAATTGAAGTGGGGCAATTTTTGACGAAGATATGGCCATTTATTTCAAGGTAGACCCTATTTAATGCTTTCCATATATTTTCTATTTATCGAATATCCCTTAATATCTTTCTTAGATGAGTCGGAAGTCAAATTATTTTAATGCAGTTTTGTTCCAAAGATCGAGTGAATTCTAAAAACACCTTTATAATTGAAATGGGGCAATTTTTGACGAAGATATGGCCATTTATTTCAAGGTAGACCCTATTTAATGCTTTCCATATATTTTCTATTTATCAAAGAATATCCCTTAATATCTTTCTTAGATGAGTCGGAAGTCAAATTATTTTAATGCAGTTTTGTTCCAAAGATCAAGTGAATTCTAAAAACACCTTTATAATTGAAGTGGGGCAATTTTTGACGAAGATATGGCCTTTTATTTCAAGGTAGACCCTATTTAATGCTTTCCATATATTTTCTATTTATCGAATATCCCTTAATATCTTTCTTAGATGAGTCGGAAGTCAAATTATTTTAATGCAGTTTTGTTCCAAAGATCAAGTGAATTCTAAAAACACCTTTATAATTGAAGTGGGGCAATTTTTGACGAAGATATGGCTATTTATTTCAAGGTAGACCCTATTTAATGCTTTCCATATATTTTCTATTTATCGAAGAATATCCCTTAATATCTTTTTTAGATGAGTCGGAAGTCAAATTATTTTAATGCAGTTTTGTTTCAAAGATTGAGCGAATTCTAAAAACACCTTTATAATTGAAGTGGGACAATTTTTGACGAAGATATGGCCATTTATTTCAAGGTAGACCCTATTTAATGCTTTCCATATATTTTCAATTTATCGAAGAATATCCCTTAATATCTTTTTTAGATGAGTCGGAAGTCAAATTATTTTAATGCAGTTTTGTTCCAAAGATCAAGTGAATTCTAAAAACACCTTTATAATTGATGTGGGGCAATTTTTGACGAAGATATGGCCATTTATTTCAAGGTAGACCCTATTTAATGCTTTCCATATATTTTCTATTTATTGAAGAATATCCCTTAATATCTTTTTTGAGATGAGTCGGAAGTCAAATTATTTTAATGCAGTTTTGTTCCAAAGATCAAGTGAATTCTAAAAACACCTTTATAATTGAAATGGGGCAATTTTTGACGAAGATATTTCAAGGTAGACCCTATTTAATGCTTTCCATATATTTTCTATTTATCGAAGAATATCCCTTAATATCTTTCTTAGATGAGTCGGAAGTCAAATTATTTTAATGCAGTTTTGTTTCAAAGATCAAGCGAATTATAAAAACACCTTTATACTTGAAATGGGGCAATTTTTGACGAAGATATGGCCATTTATTTCAAGGTAGACCCTATTTAATGCTTTCCATATATTTTCTATTTATCAAAGAATATCCCTTAATATCTTTCTTAGATAAGTCGGAAGTCAAATTATTTTAATGCAGTTTTGTTTCAAAGATCAAGTAAATTCTAAAAACACCTTTATACTTGAAATGGGGCAATTTTTGACGAAGATATGGCCATTTATTTCAAGGTAGACCCTATTTAATGCTTTCCATATATTTTCAATTTATCGAAGAATATCCCTTAATATCTTTCTTAGATGAGTCGGAAGTCAAATTATTTTATTCCAGTTTTGTTCCAAAGATCAAGTGAATTCTAAAAACACCTTTATAATTGAAATGGGCCAATTTTTGACGAAGATATGGCCATTTATTTCAAGGTAGACCCTATTTAATGCTTTCCATATATTTTCTATTTATCGAAGAATATCCCTTAATATCTTTCTTAGATGAGTCGAAAGTCAAATTATTTTAATGCAGTTTTGTTCCAAAGATCAAGCGAATTCTAAAAACACCTTTATAATTGAAATGGGGCAATTTTTGACGAAGATATGGCCATTTATTTCAAGGTAGACCCTATTTAATGCTTTCCATATATTTTCTATTTATCGAAGAATATCCCTTAATATCTTTCTTAGATGAGTCGGAAGTCAAATTATTTTAATGCAGTTTTGTTTCAAAGATCAAGCGAATTCTAAAAACACCTTTATAATTGAAATTGGGCAATTTTAGATGAAGATATGGCCATTTATTTCAAGGTAGACCCTATTTAATGCTTTCCATATATTTTCTATTTATCAAAGAATATCCCTTAATATCTTTCTTAGATGAGTCGGAAGTCAAATTATTTTAATGCAGTTTTGTTTCAAAGATCAAGTGAATTCTAAAAACAACTTTATACTTGAAATGGGGCAATTTTTGACGAAGATATGGCCATTTATTTCAAGGTAGACCCTATTTAATGCTTTCCATATATTTTCTATTTATCGAAGAATATCCCTTAATATATTTCTTAGATGAGTCGGAAGTCAAATTATTTTAATGCAGTTTTGTTCCAAAGATCAAGTGAATTCTAAAAACACCTTTATAATTGAAATGGGGCAATTTTTGACGAAGATTTGGCCATTTATTTCAAGGTAGACCCTATTTAATGCTTTCCATATATTTTCTATTTATCGAAGAATATCCCTTAATATCTTTCTTAGATGAGTCGGAAGTCAAATTATTTTAATGCAGTTTTGTTCCAAAGATCAAGCGAATTCTAAAAACACCTTTATAATTGAAATTGGGCAATTTTAGATGAAGATATGGCCATTTATTTCAAGGTAGACCCTATTTAATGCTTTCCATATATTTTCTATTTATCGAAGAATATCCCTTAATATCTTTCTTAGATGAGTCGAAACTCAAATTATTTTAATGCAGTTTTGTTCCAAAGATCAAGTGAATTCTAAAAACACCTTTATAGTTGAAATGGGGCAATTTTTGACCAAGATATGGCCATTTATTTCAAGGTAGACCCTATTTAATGCTTTCCATATATTTTCTATTTATCGAAGAATATCCCTTAATATCTTTCTTAGATGAGTCGGAAGTCAAATTATTTTAATGCAGTTTTGTTCCAAAGATCGAGTGAATTCTAAAAACACCTTTATAATTGAAATGGGACAATTTTTGACGAAGATATAGCTATTTATTTCAAGGTAGACCCTATTTAATGCTTTCCATATATTTTCTATTTATCGAAGAATATCCCTTAATATCTTTTTTAGATGAGTCGGAAGTCAAATTATTTTAATGCAGTTTGTTTCAAAGATTAAGCGAATTCTAAAAACACCTTTATAATTGAAGTGGGGCAATATTTGACGAAGATATGGCCATTTATTTCAAGGTAGACCCTATTTAATGCTTTCCATATATTTTCTATTTATCGAATATCCCTTAATATCTTTCTTAGATGAGTCGGAAGTCAAATTATTTTAATGCAGTTTTCTTCCAAAGATCGAGTGAATTCTAAAAACACCTTTATAATTGAAATGGGGCAATTTTTGACAAAGATATGGCCATTTATTTCAAGGTAGACCCTATTTAATGCTTTCCATATATTTTCTATTTATCGAAGAATATCCCTTAATATCTTTCTTAGATGAGTCGGAAGTCAAATTATTTTAATGCAGTTTTGTTCCAAAGATCAAGCGAATTCTAAAAACACCTTTATAATTGAAATGGGACAATTTCTGACGAAGATATAGCTATTTATTTCAAGGTAGACCCTATTTAATGCTTTCCATATATTTTCTATTTATCGAAGACTATCCCTTAATATCTGTCTTAGATAAGTCGGAAGTCAAATTAGTTTAATGCAGTTTTGTTCCAAAGATCAAGCGAATTCTAAAAACACCTTTATAATTGAAATTGGGCAATTTTAGATGAAGATATGGCCATTTATTTCAAGGTAGACCCTATTTAATGCTTTCCATATATTTTCTATTTATCAAAGAATATCCCTTAATATCTTTCTTAGATGAGTCGGAAGTCAAATTATTTTAATGCAGTTTTGTTTCAAAGATCAAGTGAATTCTAAAAACAACTTTATACTTGAAATGGGGCAATTTTTGACGAAGATATGGCCATTTATTTCAAGGTAGACCCTATTTAATGCTTTCCATATATTTTCAATTTATCGAAGAATATCCCTTAATATATTTCTTAGATGAGTCGGAAGTCAAATTATTTTAATGCAGTTTTGTTCCAAAGATCAAGTGAATTCTAAAAACACCTTTATAATTGAAATGGGGCAATTTTTGACGAAGATTTGGCCATTTATTTCAAGGTAGACCCTATTTAATGCTTTCCATATATTTTCTATTTATCGAAGAATATCCCTTAATATCTTTCTTAGATGAGTCGGAAGTCAAATTATTTTAATGCAGTTTTGTTCCAAAGATCAAGCGAACTCTAAAAACACCTTCATAATTGAAATTGGGCAATTTTAGATGAAGATATGGCCATTTATTTCAAGGTAGACCCTATTTAATGCTTTCCATATATTTTCTATTTATCGAAGAATATCCCTTAATTTCTTTTTTAGATGAGTCGGAAGTCAAATTATTTTAATGCAGTTTTGTTCCAAAGATCGAGCGAATTCTAAAAACACCTTTATAATTGAAATGGGGCAATTTTTGACGAAGATATGGCCATTTATTTCAAGGTAGACCCTATTTAATGCTTTCCATATATTTTCTATTTATCGAATATCCCTTAATATCTTTCTTAGATGAGTCGGAAGTCAAATTATTTTAATGCAGTTTTGTTTCAAAGATCAAGTGAATTCTAAAAACAACTTTATACTTGAAATGGGGCAATTTTTGACGAAGATATGGCCATTTATTTCAAGGTAGACCCTATTAAATGCTTTCCATATATTTTCTATTTATCGAAGAATATCCCTTAATATCTTTCTTAGATGAGTCGGAAGTCAAATTATTTTAATGCAGTTTTGTTCCAAAGATTAAGTGAATTCTAAAAACACCTTTATAATTGAAATGGGGCAATTTTTGACGAAGATATGGCCATTTATTTCAAGGTAGACCCTATTTGATGCTTTCCATATATTTTCTATTTATCGAAGAATATCCCTTAATATCTTTCTTAGATGAGTCGGAAGTCAAATTATTTTAATGCAGTTTTGTTCCAAAGATCAAGTGAATTCTAAAAACACCTTTATAATTGAAGTGGGGCAATTTTTGACGAAGATATGGCTATTTATTTCAAGGTAGACCCTATTTAATGCTTTCCATATATTTTCTATTTATCGAAGAATATCCCTTAATATCTTTTTTAGATGAGTCGGAAGTCAAATTATTTTAATGCAGTTTTGTTTCAAAGATTAAGCGAATTCTAAAAACACCTTTATCATTGAAGTGGGACAATTTTTGACGAAGATATGGCCATTTATTTCAAGGTAGACCCTATTTAATGCTTTCCATATATTTTCAATTTATCGAAGAATATCCCTTAATATCTTTCTTAGATGAGTCGGAAGTCAAATTATTTTGATGCAGTTTTGTTCCAAAGATCAAGTGAATTCTAAAAACACCTTTATAATTGATGTGGGGCAATTTTTGACGAAGATATGGCCATTTATTTCAAGGTAGACCCTATTTAATGCTTTCCATATATTTTCTATTTATCGAAGAATATCCCTTAATATCTTTTTTAGATGAGTCGGAAGTCAAATTATTTTAATGCAGTTTTGTTCCAAAGATCAAGTGAATTCTAAAAACACCTTTATAATTGAAATGGGGCAATTTTTGACGAAGATATTTCAAGGTAGACCCTATTTAATGCTTTCCATATATTTTCTATTTATCGAAGAATATCCCTTAATATCTTTCTTAGATGAGTCGGAAGTCAAATTATTTTAATGCAGTTTTGTTTCAAAGATCAAGCGAATTCTAAAAACACCTTTATAATTGAAATGGGGCAATTTTTGACGAAGATATGGCCATTTATTTCAAGGTAGACCCTATTTAATGCTTTCCATATATTTTCTATTTATCGAATATCCCTTAATATCTTTCTTAGATGAGTCGGAAGTCAAATTATTTTAATGCAGTTTTGTTCCAAAGATCGAGTGAATTCTAAAAACACCTTTATAATTGAAATGGGGCAATTTTTGACGAAGATATGGCCATTTATTTCAAGGTAGACCCTATTTAATGCTTTCCATATATTTTCTATTTATCGAAGAATATCCCTTAATATCTTTCTTAGATAAGTCGGAAGTCAAATTATTTTAATGCAGTTTTGTTCCAAAGATCAAGTGAATTCTAAAAACACCTTTATAATTGAAATGGGGCAATTTTTGACGAAGATATGGCCATTTATTTCAAGGTAGACCCTATTTAATGCTTTCCATATATTTTCAATTTATCGAAGAATATCCCTTAATATCTTTCTTAGATGAGTCGGAAGTCAAATTATTTTATTCCAGTTTTGTTCCAAAGATCAAGTGAATTCTAAAAACACCTTTATAATTGAAATGGGGCAATTTTTGACGAAGATATGGCCTTTTATTTCAAGGTAGACCCTATTTAATGCTTTCCATATATTTTCTATTTATCGAAGAATATCCCTTAATATCTTTCTTAGATGAGTCGAAAGTCAAATTATTTTAATGCAGTTTTGTTCCAAAGATCAAGCGAATTCTAAAAACACCTTTATAATTGAAATGGGGCAATTTTTGACGAAGATATGGCCATTTATTTCAAGGTAGACCCTATTTAATGCTTTCCATATATTTTCTATTTATCGAAGAATATCCCTTAATATCTTTCTTAGATGAGTCGGAAGTCAAATTATTTTAATGCAGTTTTGTTTCAAAGATCAAGCGAATTCTAAAAACACCTTTATAATTGAAATTGGGCAATTTTAGATGAAGATATGGCCATTTATTTCAAGGTAGACCCTATTTAATGCTTTCCATATATTTTCTATTTATCAAAGAATATCCCTTAATATCTTTCTTAGATGAGTCGGAAGTCAAATTATTTTAATGCAGTTTTATTTCAAAGATCAAGTGAATTCTAAAAACACCTTTATAATTGAAATGGGGCAATTTTTGACGAAGATATGGCCATTTATTTCAAGGTAGACCCTATTTAATGCTTTCCATATATTTTCTATTTATCGAAGAATATCCCTTAATATATTTCTTAGATGAGTCGGAAGTCAAATTATTTTAATGCAGTTTTGTTCCAAAGATCAAGTGAATTCTAAAAACACCTTTATAATTGAAATGGGGCAATTTTTGACGAAGATTTGGCCATTTATTTCAAGGTAGACCCTATTTAATGCTTTCCATATATTTTCTATTTATCGAAGAATATCCCTTAATATCTTTCTTAGATGAGTCGGAAGTCAAATTATTTTAATGCAGTTTTGTTCCAAAGATCAAGTGAATTCTAAAAACACCTTTATACTTGAAATGGGGCAATTTTTGACGAAGATATGGCCATTTATTTCAAGGTAGACCCTATTTAATGCTTTCCATATATTTTCAATTTATCGAAGAATATCCCTTAATATCTTTCTTAGATGAGTCGGAAGTCAAATTATTTTATTCCAGTTTTGTTCCAAAGATCAAGTGAATTCTAAAAACACCTTTATAATTGAAATGGGGCAATTTTTGACGAAGATATGGCCATTTATTTCAAGGTAGACCCTATTTAATGCTTTCCATATATTTTCTATTTATCGAAGAATATCCCTTAATATCTTTCTTAGATGAGTCGAAAGTCAAATTATTTTAATGCAGTTTTGTTCCAAAGATCAAGCGAATTCTAAAAACACCTTTATAATTGAAATGGGGCAATTTTTGACGAAGATATGGCCATTTATTTCAAGGTAGACCCTATTTAATGCTTTCCATATATTTTCTATTTATCGAAGAATATCCCTTAATATCTTTCTTAGATGAGTCGGAAGTCAAATTATTTTAATGCAGTTTTGTTTCAAAGATCAAGCGAATTCTAAAAACACCTTTATAATTGAAATTGGGCAATTTTAGATGAAGATATGGCCATTTATTTCAAGGTAGACCCTATTTAATGCTTTCCATATATTTTCTATTTATCAAAGAATATCCCTTAATATCTTTCTTAGATGAGTCGGAAGTCAAATTATTTTAATGCAGTTTTATTTCAAAGATCAAGTGAATTCTAAAAACAACTTTATACTTGAAATGGGGCAATTTTTGACGAAGATATGGCCATTTATTTCAAGGTAGACCCTATTTAATGCTTTCCATATATTTTCAATTTATCGAAGAATATCCCTTAATATATTTCTTAGATGAGTCGGAAGTCAAATTATTTTAATGCAGTTTTGTTCCAAAGATCAAGTGAATTCTAAAAACACCTTTATAATTGAAATGGGGCAATTTTTGACGAAGATTTGGCCATTTATTTCAAGGTAGACCCTATTTAATGCTTTCCATATATTTTCTATTTATCGAAGAATATCCCTTAATATCTTTCTTAGATGAGTCGGAAGTCAAATTATTTTAATGCAGTTTTGTTTCAAAGATCAAGTGAATTCTAAAAACACCTTTATAATTGAAATTGGGCAATTTTAGATGAAGATATGGCCATTTATTTCAAGGTAGACCCTATTTAATGCTTTCCATATATTTTCTATTTATCGAAGAATATCCCTTAATATCTTTCTTAGATGAGTCGGAAGTCAAATTATTTTAATGCAGTTTTGTTCCAAAGATCAAGTGAATTCTAAAACACCTTTATAATTGAAATGGGGCAATTTTTGACGAAGATATGGCCATTTATTTCAAGGTAGACCCTATTTAATGCTTTCCATATATTTTCTATATATCGAAGAATATCCCTTAATATCTTTCTTAGATGAGTCGGAAGTCAAATTATTTTAATGCAGTTTTCTTCCAAAGATCGAGTGAATTCTAAAAACACTTTTATAATTGAAATGGGGCAATTTTTGACGAAGATATGGCCATTTATTTCAAGGTAGACCCTATTGACTGCTTTCCATATATTTTCTATTTATCAAAGAATATCCCTTAATATCTTTCTTAGATGAGTCGGAAGTCAAATTATTTTAATGCAGTTTTGTTCCAAAGATCAAGTGAATTCTAAAAACACCTTTATAATTGAAATGGGGCAATTTTTGACGAAGATTTGGCCATTTATTTCAAGGTTGACCCTATTTAATGCTTTCCATATATTTTCAATTTATCGAAGAATATCCCTTAATATCTTTCTTAGATGAGTCGAAACTCAAATTATTTTAATGCAGTTTTGTTCCAAAGATCGAGCGAATTCTAAAAACACCTTTATAGTTGAAATGGGGCAATTTTTGACCAAGATATGGCCATTTATTTCAAGGTAGACCCTATTTAATGCTTTCCATATATTTTCTATTTATCGAAGAATATCCCTTAATATCTTTCTTAGATGAGTCGGAAGTCAAATTATTTTAATGCAGTTTTGTTCCAAAGATCGAGTGAATTCTAAAAACACCTTTATAATTGAAATGGGACAATTTCTGACGAAGATATAGCTATTTATTTCAAGGTAGACCCTATTTAATGCTTTCCATATATTTTCTATTTATCGAAGAATATCCCTTAATATCTTTTTTAGATGAGTCGGAAGTCAAATTATTTTAATGCAGTTTTGTTTCAAAGATTAAGCGAATTCTAAAAACACCTTTATAATTGAAGTGGGGCAATTTTTGACGAAGATATGGCCATTTATTTCAAGGTAGACCCTATTTAATGCTTTCCATATATTTTCTATTTATCGAATATCCCTTAATATCTTTCTTAGATGAGTCGGAAGTCAAATTATTTTAATGCAGTTTTCTTCCAAAGATCGAGTGAATTCTAAAAACACCTTTATAATTGAAATGGGGCAATTTTTGACAAAGATATGGCCATTTATTTCAAGGTAGACCCTATTTAATGCTTTCCATATATTTTCTATTTATCGAAGAATATCCCTTAATATCTTTCTTAGATGAGTCGGAAGTCAAATTATTTTAATGCAGTTTTGTTCCAAAGATCAAGCGAATTCTAAAAACACCTTTATAATTGAATTGGGGCAATTTTTGACGAAGATATGGCCATTTATTTCAAGGTAGACCCTATTTAATGCTTTCCATATATTTTCTATTTATCGAAGAATATCCCTTAATATCTTTCTTAGATGAGTCGGAAGTCAAATTATTTTAATGCAGTTTTGTTTCAAAGATCAAGCGAATTCTAAAAACACCTTTATAATTGAAATTGGGCAATTTTAGATGAAGATATGGCCATTTATTTCAAGGTAGACCCTATTTAATGCTTTCCATATATTTTCTATTTATCAAAGAATATCCCTTAATATCTTTCTTAGATGAGTCGGAAGTCAAATTATTTTAATGCAGTTTTGTTCCAAAGATCAAGTGAATTCTAAAAACATTTTTATAATTGAAATGGGGCAATTTTTGACGAAGATATGGCCATTTATTTCAAGGTAGACCCTATTTAATGCTTTCCATATATTTTCTATTTATCGAAGAATATCCCTTAATATATTTCTTAGATGAGTCGGAAGTCAAATTATTTTAATGCAGTTTTGTTCCAAAGATCAAGTGAATTCTAAAAACACCTTTATAATTGAAATGGGGCAATTTTTGACGAAGATATGGCCATTTATTTCAAGGTAGACCCTATTTAATGCTTTCCATATATTTTCTATATATCGAAGAATATCCCTTAATATCTTTCTTAGATGAGTCGGAAGTCAAATTATTTTAATGCAGTTTTGTTCCAAAGATCGAGTGAATTCTAAAAACACCTTTATAATTGAAATGGGGCAATTTTTGACGAAGATATGGCCATTTATTTCAAGGTAGACACTATTTAATGCTTTCCATATATTTGCTATTTATCAAAGAATATCCCTTAATATCTTTCTTAGATGAGTCGGAAGTCAAATTATTTTAATGCAGTTTTGTTTCAAAGATCAAGTGAATTCTAAAAACACCTTTATAATTGAAATGGGGCAATTTTTGACGAAGATATGGCCATTTATTTCAAGGTTGACCCTATTTAATGCTTTCAATATATTTTCTATTTATCGAATATCCATTAATATCTTTCTTAGATGAGTCGAAACTCAAATTATTTTAATGCAGTTTTGTTCCATAGATCGAGCGAATTCTAAAAACACCTTTATAGTTGAAATGGGGCAATTTTTGACCAAGATATGGGCCATTTAATTCAAGGTAGACCCTATTTAATGCTTTTCATATATTTCTATTTATCGAATATCCATTAATATCTTTCTTAGATGAGTCGGATGTCAAATTATTTTAATGCAGTTTTGTTCCAAAGATCAAGTGAATTCTAAAAACACCTTTATAATTGAAATGGGACAATTTCTGACGAAGATATAGCTATTTATTTCAAGGTAGACCCTATTTAATGCTTTCCATATATTTTCTATTTATCGAAGAATATCCCTTAATATCTTTTTTAGATGAGTCGGAAGTCAAATTATTTTAATGCAGTTTTGTTTCAAAGATTAAGCGAATTCTAAAAACACCTTTATAATTGAAGTGGGCAATTTTTGACGAAGATATGGCCATTTATTTCAAGGTAGACCCTATTTAATGCTTTCCATATATTTTCTATTTATCGAAGAATATCCCTTAATATCTTTCTTAGATGAGTCGGAAGTCAAATTATTTTAATGCAGTTTTATTTCAAAGATTAAGCGAATTCTAAAAACACCTTTATATTTGAAGTGGGGCAATTTTTGACGAAGATATGGCCATTTATTTCAAGGTAGACCCTATTTAATGCTTTCCATATATTTTCTATTTATCGAAGAATATCCCTTAATATCTTTTTTAGATGAGTCGGAAGTCAAATTATTTTAATGCAGTTTTGTTCCAAAGATCAAGTGAATTCTAAAAACACCTTTATAATTGAAATGGGGCAATTTTTGACGAAGATATGGCCATTTATTTCAAGGTAGACCCTATTTAATGCTTTCCATATATTTTCAATTTATCGAAGAATATCCCTTAATATCTTTCTTAGATGAGTCGAAAGTCAAATTATTTTAATGCAGTTTTGTTCCAAAGATCGAGCGAATTCTAAAAACACCTTTATAATTGAAATGGGGCACTTTTTGACGAAGATATGGCCATTTATTTCAAGGTAGACCCTATTTAATGCTTTCCATATATTTTCTATTTATCGAATATCCCTTAATATCTTTCTTAGATGAGTCGGAAGTCAAATTATTTTAATGCAGTTTTGTTCCAAAGATCAAGCGAATTCCAAAAACATCTTTATAATTGAAATGGGGCAATTTTTGACGAAGATATGGCCATTTATTTCAAGGTAGACTCTATTTAATGCTTTCCATATATTTTCTATTAATCGAAGAATATCCCTTAATATCTTTCTTAGATGAGTCGGAAGTCAAATTATTTTAATGCAGTTTTGTTTCAAAGATTAAGCGAATTCTAAAAACACCTTTATATTTGAAGTGGGACAATTTTTGACGAAGATATGGCCATTTATTTCAAGGTAGACCCTATTTAATGCTTTCCATATATTTTCTATTTATCGAAGAATATCCCTTAATATCTTTCTTAGATGAGTCGAAAGTCAAATTATTTTAATGCAGTTTTGTTCCAAAGATTGAGTGAATTCTAAAAACACCTTTATAATTGAAATGGGGCAATTTTTGACGAAGATTTGGCCATTTATTTCAAGGTTGACCCTATTTAATGCTTTCCATATATTTTCTATTAATCGAAGAATATCCCTTAATATCTTTCTTAGATGAGTCGAAAGTCAAATTATTTTAATGCAGTTTTGTTCCAAAGATCAAGTGAATTCTAAAAACACCTTTATAATTGAAATGGGGCAATTTTTGACGAAGATTTGGCCATTTATTTCAAGGTAGACCCTATTTAATGCTTTCCATATATTTTCTATTTATCGAAGAATATCCCTTAATATCTTTCTTAGATGAGTCGGAAGTCAAATTATTTTAATGCAGTTTTGTTCCAAAGATCAAGCGAATTCTAAAAACACCTTTATAATTGAAATTGGGCAATTTTAGATGAAGATATGGCCATTTATTTCAAGGTAGACCCTATTTAATGCTTTCCATATATTTTCTATTTATCGAAGAATATCCCTTAATATCTTTCTTAGATGAGTCGGAAGTCAAATTATTTTAATGCAGTTTTGTTCCAAAGATCAAGTGAATTCTAAAACACCTTTATAATTGAAATGGGGCAATTTTTGACGAAGATATGGCCATTTATTTCAAGGTAGACCCTATTTAATGCTTTCCATATATTTTCTATATATCGAAGAATATCCCTTAATATCTTTCTTAGATGAGTCGGAAGTCAAATTATTTTAATGCAGTTTTCTTCCAAAGATCGAGTGAATTCTAAAAACACTTTTATAATTGAAATGGGGCAATTTTTGACGAAGATATGGCCATTTATTTCAAGGTAGACCCTATTGACTGCTTTCCATATATTTTCTATTTATCAAAGAATATCCCTTAATATCTTTCTTAGATGAGTCGGAAGTCAAATTATTTTAATGCAGTTTTGTTCCAAAGATCAAGTGAATTCTAAAAACACCTTTATAATTGAAATGGGGCAATTTTTGACGAAGATTTGGCCATTTATTTCAAGGTTGACCCTATTTAATGCTTTCCATATATTTTCAATTTATCGAAGAATATCCCTTAATATCTTTCTTAGATGAGTCGAAACTCAAATTATTTTAATGCAGTTTTGTTCCAAAGATCGAGCGAATTCTAAAAACACCTTTATAGTTGAAATGGGGCAATTTTTGACCAAGATATGGCCATTTATTTCAAGGTAGACCCTATTTAATGCTTTCCATATATTTTCTATTTATCGAAGAATATCCCTTAATATCTTTCTTAGATGAGTCGGAAGTCAAATTATTTTAATGCAGTTTTGTTCCAAAGATCGAGTGAATTCTAAAAACACCTTTATAATTGAAATGGGACAATTTCTGACGAAGATATAGCTATTTATTTCAAGGTAGACCCTATTTAATGCTTTCCATATATTTTCTATTTATCGAAGAATATCCCTTAATATCTTTTTTAGATGAGTCGGAAGTCAAATTATTTTAATGCAGTTTTGTTTCAAAGATTAAGCGAATTCTAAAAACACCTTTATAATTGAAGTGGGGCAATTTTTGACGAAGATATGGCCATTTATTTCAAGGTAGACACTATTTAATGCTTTCCATATATTTTCTATTTATCGAATATCCCTTAATATCTTTTTTAGATGAGTCGGAAGTCAAATTATTTTAATGCAGTTTTCTTCCAAAGATCGAGTGAATTCTAAAAACACCTTTATAATTGAAATGGGGCAATTTTTGACAAAGATATGGCCATTTATTTCAAGGTAGACCCTATTTAATGCTTTCCATATATTTTCTATTTATCGAAGAATATCCCTTAATATCTTTCTTAGATGAGTCGGAAGTCAAATTATTTTAATGCAGTTTTGTTCCGAAGATCAAGCGAATTCTAAAAACACCTTTATAATTGAATTGGGGCAATTTTTGACGAAGATATGGCCATTTATTTCAAGGTAGACCCTATTTAATGCTTTCCATATATTTTCTATTTATCGAAGAATATCCCTTAATATCTTTCTTAGATGAGTCGGAAGTCAAATTATTTTAATGCAGTTTTGTTTCAAAGATCAAGCGAATTCTAAAAACACCTTTATAGTTGAAATTGGGCAATTTTAGATGAAGATATGGCCATTTATTTCAAGGTAGACCCTATTTAATGCTTTCCATATATTTTCTATTTATCAAAGAATATCCCTTAATATCTTTCTTAGATGAGTCGGAAGTCAAATTATTTTAATGCAGTTTTGTTCCAAAGATCAAGTGAATTCTAAAAACATTTTTATACTTGAAATGGGGCAATTTTTGACGAAGATATGGCCATTTATTTCAAGGTAGACCCTATTTAATGCTTTCCATATATTTTCTATTTATCGAAGAATATCCCTTAATATCTTTCTTAGATGAGTCGGAAGTCTAATTATTTTAATGCAGTTTTGTTCCAAAGATCAAGTGAATTCTAAAAACACCTTTATAATTGAAATGGGGCAATTTTTGACGAAGATATGGCCATTTATTTCAAGGTAGACCCTATTTAATGCTTTCCATATATTTTCTATATATCGAAGAATATCCCTTAATATCTTTCTTAGATGAGTCGGAAGTCAAATTATTTTAATGCAGTTTTGTTCCAAAGATCGAGTGAATTCTAAAAACACCTTTATAATTGAAATGGGGCAATTTTTGACGAAGATATGGCCATTTATTTCAAGGTAGACCCTATTTAATGCTTTCCATATATTTGCTATTTATCAAAGAATATCCCTTAATATCTTTCTTAGATGAGTCGGAAGTCAAATTATTTTAATGCAGTTTTGTTCCAAAGATCAAGTGAATTCTAAAAACACCTTTATAATTGAAATGGGGCAATTTTTGACGAAGATATGGCCATTTATTTCAAGGTTGACCCTATTTAATGCTTTCCATATATTTTCAATTTATCGAAGAATATCCCTTAATATCTTTCTTAGATGAGTCGAAACTCAAATTATTTTAATGCAGTTTTGTTCCAAAGATCGAGCGAATTCTAAAAACACCTTTATAGTTGAAATGGGGCAATTTTTGACCAAGATATGGCCATTTATTTCAAGGTAGACCCTATTTAATGCTTTCCATATATTTTCTATTTATCGAAGAATATCCCTTAATATCTTTCTTAGATGAGTCGGAAGTCAAATTATTTTAATGCAGTTTTGTTCCAAAGATCGAGTGAATTCTAAAAACACCTTTATAATTGAAATGGGACAATTTCTGACGAAGATATAGCTATTTATTTCAAGGTAGACCCTATTTAATGCTTTCCATATATTTTCTATTTATCGAAGAATATCCCTTAATATCTTTTTTAGATGAGTCGGAAGTCAAATTATTTTAATGCAGTTTTGTTTCAAAGATTAAGCGAATTCTAAAAACACCTTTATAATTGAAGTGGGCAATTTTTGACGAAGATATGGCCATTTATTTCAAGGTAGACCCTATTTAATGCTTTCCATATATTTTCTATTTATCGAATATCCCTTAATATCTTTCTTAGATGAGTCGGAAGTCAAATTATTTTAATGCAGTTTTCTTCCAAAGATCGAGTGAATTCTAAAAACACCTTTATAATTGAAATGGGGCAATTTTTGACGAAGATATGGCCATTTATTTCAAGGTAGACCCTATTTAATGCTTTCCATATATTTTCTATTTATCGAAGAATATCCCTTAATATCTTTCTTAGATGAGTCGGAAGTCAAATTATTTTAATGCAGTTTTATTTCAAAGATTAAGCGAATTCTAAAAACACCTTTATATTTGAAGTGGGGCAATTTTTGACGAAGATATGGCCATTTATTTCAAGGTAGACCCTATTTAATGCTTTCCATATATTTTCTATTTATCGAAGAATATCCCTTAATATCTTTTTTAGATGAGTCGGAAGTCAAATTATTTTAATGCAGTTTTGTTCCAAAGATCAAGTGAATTCTAAAAACACCTTTATAATTGAAATGGGGCAATTTTTGACGAAGATATGGCCATTTATTTCAAGGTAGACCCTATTTAATGCTTTCCATATATTTTCAATTTATCGAAGAATATCCCTTAATATCTTTCTTAGATGAGTCGAAAGTCAAATTATTTTAATGCAGTTTTGTTCCAAAGATCGAGCGAATTCTAAAAACACCTTTATAATTGAAATGGGGCACTTTTTGACGAAGATATGGCTATTTATTTCAAGAAAGACCCTATTTAATGATATCCATATATTTTCTATTTATCGAATATCCCTTAATATCTTTCTTAGATGAGTCGGAAGTCAAATTATTTTAATGCAGTTTTGTTCCAAAGATCGAGTGAATTCTAAAAACACCTTTATAATTGAAATGGGGCAATTTGAGACGAAGATATGGCCATTTATTTCAAGGTAGACTCTATTTAATGCTTTCCATATATTTTCTGTTAATCAACAATATCCCTTAATATCTTTCTTAGATGAGTCGGAAGTCAAATTATTTTAATGCAGTTTTGTTCCAAAGATTAAGCGAATTCTAAAAACACCTTTATATTTGAAGTGGGACAATTTTTGACGAAGATATGGCGATTTATTTCAAGGTAGACCCTATTTAATGCTTTCCATATATTTTCTATTTATCGAAGAATATCCCTTATTATCTTTTTTAGATGAGTCGGAAGTCAAATTATTTTAATGCAGTTTTGTTCCAAAGATCAAGTGAATTCTAAAAACACCTTTATAATTGAAATGGGGCAATTTTTGACGAAGATATGGCCATTTATTTCAAGGTAGACCCTATTTAATGCTTTCCATATATTTTCTATTTATCGAAGAATATCCCTTAATATCTTTCTTAGATGAGTCGGAAGTCAAATTATTTTAATGCAGGTTTGTTCCAAAGATCAAGTGAATTCTAAAAACACCTTTATAATTGAAATTGGGCAATTTTAGATGAAGATATGGCCATTTATTTCAAGGTAGACCCTATTTAATGCTTTCCATACATTTTCTATTTATCGAAGAATATCCCTTAATATCTTTCTTAGATGAGTCGGAAGTCTAATTATTTTAATGCAGTTTTGTTCCAAAGATCGAGCGAATTCTAAAAACACCTTTATAATTGAAATGGGGCAATTTTTGACGAAGATATGGCCATTTATTTCAAGGTAGACCCTATTTAATGCTTTCCATATATTTTCTATTTATCGAATATCCCTTAATATCTTTCTTAGATGAGTCGGAAGTCAAATTATTTTAATGCAGTTTTGTTCCAAAGATCAAGTGAATTCTAAAAACACCCTTTTAATTGAAATTGGGCAATTTTAGATGAAGATATGGCCATTTATTTCAAGGTAGACCCTATTTAATGCTTTCCATATATTTTCTATTTATCGAAGAATATCCCTTAATATCTTTCTTAGATGAGTCGGAAGTCAAATTATTTTAATGCAGTTTTGTTCCAAAGATCAAGTGAATTCTAAAAACACCTTTATAATTGAAATGGGGCAATTTTTGACGAAGATATGGCCATTTATTTCAAGGTAGACCCTATTTAATGCTTTCCATATATTTTCTATATATCGAATATCCCTTAATATCTTTCTTAGATGAGTCGGAAGTCAAATTATTTTAATGCAGTTTTGTTCCAAAGATCAAGTGAATTCTAAAAACACCTTTATAATTGAAATGGGGCAATTTTTGACGAAGATATGGCCATTTTTTTCAAGGTAGACCCTATTTAATGCTTTCCATATATTTGCTATTTATCAAAGAATATCCCTTAATATCTTTCTTAGATGAGTCGGAAGTCAAATTATTTTAATGCAGTTTTGTTCCAAAGATCAAGTGAATTCTAAAAACACCTTTATAATTGAAATGGGGCAATTTTTGACGAAGATATGGCCATTTATTTCAAGGTAGACCCTATTTAATGCTTTCCATATATTTTCAATTTATCGAAGAATATCCCTTAATATCTTTCTTAGATGAGTCGGAAGTCAAATTATTTTAATGCAGTTTTGTTCCAAAGATCGAGCGAATTCTAAAAACACCTTTATAGTTGAAATGGGGCAATTTTTGACCAAGATATGGCCATTTATTTCAAGGTAGACCCTATTTAATGCTTTCCATATATTTTCTATTTATCGAAGAATATCCCTTAATATCTTTCTTAGATGAGTCGGAAGTCAAATTATTTTAATGCAGTTTTGTTCCAAAGATCGAGTGAATTCTAAAAACACCTTTATAATTGAAATGGGACAATTTCTGACGAAGATATAGCTATTTATTTCAAGGTAGACCCTATTTAATGCTTTCCATATATTTTCTATTTATCGAAGAATATCCCTTAATATCTTTTTTAGATGAGTCGGAAGTCAAATTATTTTAATGCAGTTTTGTTTAAAAGATTAAGCGAATTCTAAAAACACCTTTATAATTGAAGTGGGGCAATTTTTGACGAAGATATGGCCATTTATTTCAAGGAAGACCCTATTTAATGCTTTCCATATATTTTCTATTTATCGAAGAATATCCCTTAATATCTTTTTTAGATGAGTCGGAAGTCAAATTATTTTAATGCAGTTTTGTTCCAAAGATCAAGTGAATTCTAAAAACACCTTTATAATTGAAATGGGGCAATTTTTGACGAAGATATGGCCATTTATTTCAAGGTAGACCCTATTTAATGCTTTCCATATATTTTCAATTTATCGAAGAATATCCCTTAATATCTTTCTTAGATGAGTCGAAAGTCAAATTATTTTAATGCAGTTTTGTTCCAAAGATCGAGCGAATTCTAAAAACACCTTTATAATTGAAATGGGGCACTTTTTGACGAAGATATGGCCATTTATTTCAAGGTAGACTCTATTTAATGCTTTCCATATATTTTCTATTTATCGAATATCCCTTAATATCTTTCTTAGATGAGTCGGAAGTCAAATTATTTTAATGCAGTTTTGTTCCAAAGATTAAGCGAATTCTAAAAACACCTTTATATTTGAAGTGGGACAATTTTTGACGAAGATATGGCGATTTATTTCAAGGTAGACCCTATTTAATGCTTTCCATATATTTTCTATTTATCGAAGAATATCCCTTATTATCTTTTTTAGATGAGTCGGAAGTCAAATTATTTTAATGCAGTTTTGTTCCAAAGATCAAGTGAATTCTAAAAACACCTTTATAATTGAAATGGGGCAATTTTTGACGAAGATATGGCCATTTATTTCAAGGTAGACCATATTTAATGCTTTCCATATATTTTCTTTTTATCGAAGAATATCCCTTAATATCTTTCTTAGATGAGTCGAAAGTCAAATTTTTTTAATGCAGTTTTGTTCCAAAGATCGAGCGAATTCTAAAAACACCTTTATAATGAAATTGGGCAATTTTAGATGAAGATATGGCCATTTATTTCAAGGTAGACCATATTTAATGCTTTCCATATATTTTCTATTTATCGAAGAATATCCCTTAATATCTTCTTAGATGAGTCGGAAGTCTAATTATTTTAATGCAGTTTGTCCAAAGATCGAGCGAATTCTAAAAACACCTTTATAATTGAAATTGGGCAATTTTAGATGAAGATATGGCCATTTATTTCAAGGTAGACCCTATTTAATGCTTTCCATATATTTTCTATTTATCGAATATCCCTTAATATCTTTCTTAGATGAGTCGGAAGTCAAATTATTTTAATGCAGTTTTGTTCCAAAGATCAAGTGAATTCTAAAAACACCCTTATAATTGAAATTGGGCAATTTTAGATGAAGATATGGCCATTTATTTCAAGGTAGACCCTATTTAATGCTTTCCATATATTTTCTATTTATCGAAGAATATCCCTTAATATCTTTCTTAGATGAGTCGGAAGTCAAATTATTTTAATGCAGTTTTGTTCCAAAGATTAAGTGAATTCTAAAAACACCTTTATAATTGAAATGGGGCAATTTTTGACGAAGATATGGCCATTTATTTCAAGGTAGACCCTATTTAATGCTTTCCATATATTTTCTATTTATCGAAGAATATCCCTTAATATCTTTCTTAGATGAGTCGGAAGTCAAATTATTTTAATGCAGTTTTGTTCCAAAGATCAAGTGAATTCTAAAAACACCTTTATAATTGAAGTGGGGCAATTTTTGACGAAGATATGGCTATTTATTTCAAGGTAGACCCTATTTAATGCTTTCCATATATTTTCTATTTATCGAAGAATATCCCTTAATATCTTTTTTAGATGAGTCGGAAGTCAAATTATTTTAATGCAGTTTTGTTCCAAAGAGCGAGTGAATTCTAAAAACACCTTTATAATTGAAATGGGGCAATTTTTGACGAAGATATGGCCATTTATTTCAAGGTAGACCCTATTTAATGCTTTCCATATATTTTCTATTTATCGAAGAATATCCCTTAATATCTTTCTTAGATGAGTCGGAAGTCAAATTATTTTAATGCAGTTTTGTTTCAAAGATTAAGTGAATTCTAAAAACACCTTTATAATTGAAATGGGGCAATTTTTGACGAAGATATGGCCATTTATTTCAAGGTAGACCCTATTTAATGCTTTCCATATATTTTCTATTTATCGAAGAATATCCCTTAATATCTTTCTTAGATGAGTCGGAAGTCAAATTATTTTAATGCAGGTTTGTTTCAAAGATCAAGTGAATTCTAAAAACACCTTTATAATTGAAATGGGGCAATTTTTGACGAAGATATGGCTATTTATTTCAAGGTAGACCCTATTTAATGCTTTCCATATATTTTCTATTTATCGAAGAATATCCCTTAATATCTTTTTTAGATGAGTCGGAAGTCAAATTATTTTAATGCAGTTTTGTTTCAAAGATTAAGCGAATTCTAAAAACACCTTTATAATTGAAGTGGGGCAATTTTTGACGAAGATATGGCCATTTATTTCAAGGTAGACCCTATTTAATGCTTTCCATATATTTTCTATTTATCAAGAATATCCCTTAATATCTTTCTTAGATGAGTCGGAAGTCAAATTATTTTAATGCAGTTTTGTTCCAAAGATCGAGTGAATTCTAAAAACACCTTTATAATTGAAATGGGGCAATTTTTGACGAAGATATGGCCATTTATTTCAAGGTAGACCCTATTTAATGCTTTCCATATATTTTCTATTTATCGAAGAATATCCCTTAATATCTTTCTTAGATGAGTCGGAAGTCAAATTATTTTAATGCAGTTTTGTTCCAAAGATCAAGTGAATTCTAAAAACACCTTTATAATTGAAGTGGGGCAATTTTTGACGAAGATATGGCCATTTATTTCAAGGTAGACCCTATTTAATGCTTTCCATATATTTTCTATTTATCGAAGAATATCCCTTAATATCTTTCTTAGATGAGTCGGAAGTCAAATTATTTTAATGCAGTTTTGTTCCAAAGAGCGAGTGAATTCTAAAAACACCTTTATAATTGAAATGGGGCAATTTTTGACGAAGATATGGCTATTTATTTCAAGGTAGACCCTATTTAATGCTTTCCATATATTTTCTATTTATCGAAGAATATCCCTTAATATCTTTCTTAGATGAGTCGGAAGTCAAATTATTTTAATGCAGTTTTGTTTCAAAGATTAAGTGAATTCTAAAAACACCTTTATAATTGAAATGGGGCAATTTTTGACGAAGATATGGCGATTTATTTCAAGGTAGACCCTATTTAATGCTTTCCATATATTTTCTATTTATCGAAGAATATCCCTTAATATCTTTCTTAGATGAGTCGGAAGTCAAATTATTTTAATGCAGGTTTGTTCCAAAGATCAAGTGAATTCTAAAAACACCTTTATAATTGAAGTGGGGCAATTTTTGACGAAGATATGGCTATTTATTTCAAGGTAGACCCTATTTAATGCTTTCCATATATTTTCTATTTATCGAAGAATATCCCTTAATATCTTTTTTAGATGAGTCGGAAGTCAAATTATTTTAATGCAGTTTTGTTTCAAAGATTAAGCGAATTCTAAAAACACCTTTATAATTGAAGTGGGGCAATTTTTGACGAAGATATGGCCATTTATTTCAAGGTAGACACTATTTAATGCTTTCAATATATTTTCTAGTTATCGAATATCCCTTAATATCTTTCTTAGATGAGTCGGAAGTCAAATTATTTTAATGCAGTTTTGTTCCAAAGATCGAGTGAATTCTAAAAACACCTTTATAATTGAAATGGGGCAATTTTTGACGAAGATATGGCCATTTATTTTAAGGTTGACCCTATTTAATGCTATTATATAATCCATATATTTTCTATTTATCGAAGAATACCCCTTAATATCTTTTTTAGATGAGTCGGAAGTCAAATTATTTTAATGCAGTTTTGTTCCAAAGATCAAGTGAATTCTAAAAACACCTTTATAATTGAAATGGGGCAATTTTTGACGAAGATATGGCCATTTATTTCAAGGTAGACCCTATTTAATGCTTTCCATATATTTTAAATTTATCGAAGAATATCCCTTAATATCTTTCTTAGATGAGTCGAAAGTCAAATTATTTTAATGCAGTTTTGTTCCAAAGATCGAGCGAATTCTAAAAACACCTTTATAGTTGAAATGGGGCAATTTTTGACGAAGATATGGCCATTTATTTCAAGGTAGACCCTATTTAATGCTTTCCATATATTTTCTATTTATCGAAGAATATCCCTTAATATCTTTTTTAGATGAGTCGGAAGTCCAATTATTTTAATGCAGTTTTGTTTCAAAGATTAAGCGAATTCTAAAAACACCTTTATAATTGAAGTGGGGCAATTTTTGACGAAGAAATGGCCATTTATTTCAAGGTAGACCCTATTTAATGCTTTCCATATATTTTCTATTTATCGAATATCCCTTAATATCTTTCTTAGATGAGTCGGAAGTCAAATTATTTTAATGCAGTTTTCTTCCAAAGATCGAGTGAATTCTAAAAACACCTTTATAATTGAAATGGGGCAATTTTTGACGAAGATATGGCCATTTATTTCAAGGTAGACCCTATTTAATGCTTTCCATATATTTTCTATTTATCGAATATCCCTTTATATCTTTCTTAGATGAGTCGGAAGTCAAATTATTTTAATGCAGTTTTGTTCCAAAGATCGAGCGAATTCTAAAAACACCTTTATAATTGAAGTGGGGCAATTTTTGACGAAGATATGGCCATTTATTTCAAGGTTGACCCTATTTAATGCTTTCCATATATTTTCTATTTATCGAAGAATATCCCTTAATATCTTTCTTAGATGAGTCGGAAGTCAAATTATTTTAATGCAGTTTTATTGCAAAGATTAAGCGAATTCTAAAAACACCTTTATAATTGAAGTGGGGCAATTTTTGACGAAGATATGGCCATTTATTTCAAGGTAGACCCTATTTAATGCTTTCCATATATTTTCAATTTATCGAAGAATATCCCTTAATATCTTTCTTAGATGAGTCGGAAGTCAAATTATTTTAATGCAGTTTTGTTCCAAAGATCGAGCGAATTCTAAAAACACCTTTATAATTGAAATGGGGCAATTTTTGACGAAGATATGGCCATTTATTTCAAGGTAGACCCTATTTAATGCTTTCCATATATTTTCTATTTATCGAATATCCCTTAATATCTTTCTTAGATGAGTCGGAAGTCAAATTATTTTAATGCAGTTTTCTTCCAAAGATCGAGTGAATTCTAAAAACACCTTTATAATTGAAATGGGGCAATTTTTGACGAAGATATGGCCATTTATTTCAAGGTAGACCCTATTTAATGCTTTCCATATATTTTCTATTTATCGAAGAATATCCCTTAATATCTTTCTTAGATGAGTCGGAAGTCAAATTATTTTAATGCAGTTTTATTTCAAAGATTAAGCGAATTCTAAAAACACCTTTATATTTGAAGTGGGGCAATTTTTGACGAAGATATGGCCATTTATTTCAAGGTAGACCCTATTTAATGCTTTCCATATATTTTCTATTTATCGAAGAATATCCCTTAATATCTTTTTTAGATGAGTCGGAAGTCAAATTATTTTAATGCAGTTTTGTTCCAAAGATCAAGTGAATTCTAAAAACACCTTTATAATTGAAATGGGGCAATTTTTGACGAAGATATGGCCATTTATTTCAAGGTAGACCCTATTTAATGCTTTCCATATATTTTCAATTTATCGAAGAATATCCCTTAATATCTTTCTTAGATGAGTCGGAAGTCAAATTATTTTAATGCAGTTTTGTTCCAAAGATCGAGCGAATTCAAAAAACACCTTTATAATTGAAATTGGGCAATTTTAGATGAAGATATGGCCATTTATTTCAAGGTAGACCCTATTTAATGCTTTCCATACATTTTCTATTTATCGAAGAATATCCCTTAATATCTTTCTTAGATGAGTCGGAAGTCAAATTATTTTAATGGAGTTTTGTTCCAAAGATCGAGCGAATTCTAAAAACACCTTTATAATTGAAATGGGGCAATTTTTGACGAAGATATGGCCATTTATTTCAAGGTAGACCCTATTTAATGCTTTCCATATATTTTCTATTTATCGAATATCCCTTAATATCTTTCTTAGATGAGTCGGAAGTCAAATTATTTTAATGCAGTTTTGTTCCAAAGATCAAGTGAATTCTAAAAACACCCTTATAATTGAAATTGGGCAATTTTAGATGAAGATATGGCCATTTATTTCAAGGTAGACCCTATTTAATGCTTTCCATATATTTTCTATTTATCGAAGAATATCCCTTAATATCTTTCTTAGATGAGTCGGAAGTCAAATTATTTTAATGCAGTTTTGTTCCAAAGATTAAGTGAATTCTAAAAACACCTTTATAATTGAAATGGGGCAATTTTTGACGAAGATATGGCCATTTATTTCAAGGTAGACCCTATTTAATGCTTTCCATATATTTTCTATTTATCGAAGAATATCCCTTAATATCTTTCTTAGATGAGTCGGAAGTCAAATTATTTTAATGCAGTTTTGTTCCAAAGATCAAGTGAATTCCAAAAACACCTTTATAATTGAAGTGGGACAATTTTTGACGAAGATATGGCTATTTATTTCAAGGTAGACCCTATTTAATGCTTTCCATATATTTTCTATTTATCGAAGAATATCCCTTAATATCTTTTTTAGATGAGTCGGAAGTCAAATTATTTTAATGCAGTTTTGTTTCAAAGATTAAGCGAATTCTAAAAACACCTTTATAATTGAAGTGGGGCAATTTTTGACGAAGATATGGCCATTTATTTCAAGGTAGACCCTATTTAATGCTTTCAATATATTTTCTATTTATCGAATATCCCTTAATATCTTTCTTAGATGAGTCGGAAGTCAAATTATTTTAATGCAGTTTTGTTCCAAAGAGCGAGTGAATTCTAAAAACACCTTTATAATTGAAATGGGGCAATTTTTGACGAAGATATGGCCATTTATTTCAAGGTAGACCCTATTTAATGCTTTCCATATATTTTCTATTAATCAAAGAATATCCCTTAATATCTTTCTTAGATGAGTCGGAAGTCAAATTATTTTAGTGCAGTTTTGTTTCAAAGATCAAGTGAATTCTAAAAACACCTTTATAATTGAAATGGGGCAATTTTTGACGAAGATATGGCGATTTATTTCAAGGTAGACCCTATTTAATGCTTTCCATATATTTTCTATTTATCGAAGAATATCCCTTAATATCTTTCTTAGATGAGTCGGAAGTCAAATTATTTTAATGCAGTTTTGTTCCAAAGATCAAGTGAATTCTAAAAACACCTTTATAATTGAAGTGGGGCAATTTTTGACGAAGATATGGCTATTTATTTCAAGGTAGACCCTATTTAATGCTTTCCATATATTTTCTATTTATCGAAGAATATCCCTTAATATCTTTTTTAGATGAGTCGGAAGTCAAATTATTTTAATGCAGTTTTGTTTCAAAGATTAAGCGAATTCTAAAAACACCTTTATAATTGAAGTGGGGCAATTTTTGACGAAGATATGGCCATTTATTTCAAGGTAGACACTATTTAATGCTTTCAATATATTTTCTATTTATCGAATATCCCTTAATATCTTTCTTAGATGAGTCGGAAGTCAAATTATTTTAATGCAGTTTTGTTCCAAAGATCGAGTGAATTCTAAAAACACCTTTATAATTGAAATGGGGCAATTTTTGACGAAGATATGGCCATTTATTTCAAGGTAGACCCTATTTAATGCTATTATATAATCCATATATTTTCTATTTATCGAAGAATATCCCTTAATATCTTTTTTAGATGAGTCGGAAGTCAAATTATTTTAATGCAGTTTTGTTCCAAAGATCAAGTGAATTCTAAAAACACCTTTATAATTGAAATGGGGCAATTTTTGACGAAGATATGGCCATTTATTTCAAGGTAGACCCTATTTAATGCTTTCCATATATTTTAAATTTATCGAAGAATATCCCTTAATATCTTTCTTAGATGAGTCGAAAGTCAAATTATTTTAATGCAGTTTTGTTCCAAAGATCGAGCGAATTCTAAAAACACCTTTATAGTTGAAATGGGGCAATTTTTGACGAAGATATGGCCATTTATTTCAAGGTAGACCCTATTTAATGCTTTCCATATATTTTCTATTTATCGAAGAATATCCCTTAATATCTTTTTTAGATGAGTCGGAAGTCCAATTATTTTAATGCAGTTTTGTTTCAAAGATTAAGCGAATTCTAAAAACACCTATATAATTGAAGTGGGGCAATTTTTGACGAAGAAATGGCCATTTATTTCAAGGTAGACCCTATTTAATGCTTTCCATATATTTTCTATTTATCGAATATCCCTTAATATCTTTCTTAGATGAGTCGGAAGTCAAATTATTTTAATGCAGTTTTCTTCCAAAGATCGAGTGAATTCTAAAAACACCTTTATAATTGAAATGGGGCAATTTTTGACGAAGATATGGCCATTTATTTCAAGGTAGACCCTATTTAATGCTTTCCATATATTTTCAATTTATCGAAGAATATCCCTTAATATCTTTCTTATATGAGTCGGAAGTCAAATTATTTTAATGCAGTTTTGTTTCAAAGATTGAGTGAATTCTAAAAACACCTTTATAATTGAAGTGGGACAATTTTTGACGAAGATATGGCGATTTATTTCAAGGTAGACCCTATTTAATGCTTTCCATATATTTTCTATTTATCGAAGAATATCCCTTATTATCTTTTTTAGATGAGTCGGAAGTCAAATTATTTTAATGCAGTTTTATTCCAAAGATCAAGTGAATTCTAAAAACACCTTTATAATTGAAATGGGGCAATTTTTGACGAAGATATGGCCATTTATTTCAAGGTAGACCCTATTTAATGCTTTCCATATATTTTCTATTTATCGAAGAATATCCCTTAATATCTTTCTTAGATGAGTCGGAAGTCAAACTGTTTTAAAGCAGTTTTGTTCCAAAGATCAAGCGAATTCTAAAACCACCTTCATAATTGAAATTGGGCAATTTCAGTTGAAGATATGGCCATTTATTTCAAGGTAGACCCTATTTAATGCTTTCCATATATTTTCTATTTATCGAAGAATATCCCTTAATATCTTTCTTAGATGAGTCGGAAGTCAAATTATTTTAATGCAGTTTTGTTCCAAAGATCGAGCGAATTCTAAAAACACCTTTATACTTGAAATGGGGCAATTTTTGACGAAGATATGGCCATTTATTTCAACGTAGACCCTATTTAATGCTTTCCATATATTTTCTATTTATCGAATATCCCTTAATATCTTTCTTAGATGAGTCGGAAGTCAAATCATTTTAATGCAGTTTTGTTTCGAAGATTAAGTGAATTCTAAAAACACCTTTATAATTGAAATGGGGCAATTTTTGACGAAGATATGGCCATTTATTTCAAGGTAGACCCTATTTAATGCTTTCCATATATTTTCTATTTGTCGAGGAATATCCCTCAATATCTTTCTTAGATGAGTCGGAAGTCAAATTATTTTAATGCAGTTTTGTTCCAAAGATCAAGTGAATTCTAAAAACACCTTTATAATTGAAGTGGGGCAATTTTTGACGAAGATATGGCCATTTATTTCAAGGTAGACCCTATTTAATGCTTTCCATATATTTTCTATTTATCGAAGAATATCCCTTAATATCTTTTTTAGATGAGTCGGAAGTCAAATTATTTTAATGCAGTTTTGTTTCAAAGATTAAGCGAATTCTAAAAACACCTTTATAATTGAAGTGGGGCAATTTTTGACGAAGATATGGCCATTTATTTCAAGGTAGACCCTATTTAATGCTTTCCATATATTTTCTATTTATCGAAGAATATCCCTTAATATCTTTCTTAGATGAGTCGGAAGTCAAATTATTTTAATGCAGTTTTGTTCCAAAGATTAAGTGAATTCTAAAAACACCTTTATAATTGAAATGGGGCAATTTTTGACGAAGATATGGCCATTTATTTCAAGGTAGACCCTATTTAATGCTTTCCATATATTTTCTATTTATCGAAGAATATCCCTTAATATCTTTCTTAGATGAGTCGGAAGTCAAATTATTTTAATGCAGTTTTGTTCCAAAGATTAAGCGAATTCTAAAAACACCTTTATAATTGAAATGGGGCAATTTTTGACGAAGATATGGCCATTTATTTCAAGGTAGACCCTATTTAATGCTTTCCATATATTTTCTATTTATCGAAGAATATCCCTTAATATCTTTTTTAGATGAGTCGGAAGTCAAATTATTTTAATGCAGTTTTGTTTCAAAGATTAAGCGAATTCTAAAAACACCTTTATAATTGAAGTGGGGCAATTTTTGACGAAGATATGGCCATTTATTTCAAGGTAGACCCTATTTAATGCTATTATATAATCCATATATTTTCTAATTATCGAAGAATATCCCTTAATATCTTTTTTAGATGAGTCGGAAGTCAAATTATTTTATTGCAGTTTTGTTTCAAAGATTAAGCGAATTCTAAAAACACCTTTATAATTGAAGTGGGCAATTTTTGACGAAGATATGGCCATTTATTTCAAGGTAGACCCTATTTAATGCTTTCCATATATTTTCTATTTATCGAATATCCCTTAATATCTTTCTTAGATGAGTCGGAAGTCGAATTATTTTAATGCGGTTTTCTTCCAAAGATCGAGTGAATTCTAAAAACACCTTTATAATTGAAATGGGGCAATTTTTGTCGAAGATATGGCCATTTATTTCAAGGTAGACCCTATTTAATGCTTTCCATATATTTTCTATTTATCGAAGAATATCCCTTAATATCTTTTTTAGATGAGTCGGAAGTCCAATTATTTTAATGCAGTTTTGTTTCAAAGATTAAGCGAATTCTAAAAACACCAATATAATTGAAGTGGGGCAATTTTTGACGAAGAAATGGCCATTTATTTCAAGGTAGACCCTATTTAATGCTTTCCATATATTTTCTATTTATCGAAGAATATCCCTTAATATCTTTCTTAGATGAGTCGGAAGTCAAATTATTTTAATGCAGTTTTCTTCCAAAGATCGAGTGAATTCTAAAAACACCTTTATAATTGAAATGGGGCAATTTTTGACGAAGATATGGCCATTTATTTCAAGGTAGACCCTATTTAATGCTTTCCATATATTTTCAATTTATCGAAGAATATCCCTTAATATCTTTCTTAGATGAGTCGGAAGTCAAATTATTTTAATGCAGTTTTGTTCCAAAGATCAAGTGAATTCTAAAAACACCTTTATAATTGAAATGGGGCAATTTTTGACGAAGATATGGCCATTTATTTCAAGGTAGACCCTATTTAATGCTTTCCATATATTTTCTATTTATCGAAGAATATCCCTTAATATTTTTCTTAGATGAGTCGGAAGTCAAATTATTTTAATGCAGTTTTGTTCCAAAGATCAGGCGAATTCTAAAAACACCTTTATAATTGAAATGGGGCAATTTTTGATGAAGATATGGCCATTTATTTCAAGGTAGACCCTATTTAATGCTTTCCATATATTTTCTATTTATCGAAGAATATCCCTTAATATCTTTCTTAGATGAGTCGGAAGTCAAATTATTTTAATGCAGTTTTGTTCAAAAAACGGGGAAAAAAAAAAAAACTTAAAAAAAAAAAAAAGAAAAATAAATATGGCATTATTTAAGGAGTTCAATTTTAAAAATATTACAAATTATTTTAATGGAGTTTTGTTCCAAAGATCGAGCGAATTCTAAAAACACCTTTATAATTGAAATGGGGCAATTTTTGACGAAGATATGGCCATTTATTTCAAGGTAGACCCTATTTAATGCTTTCCATATATTTTCTATATATCGAATATCCCTTAATATCTTTCTTCCTGGTCTGAGAACTTGTGGGATGGTTCGGATGGGGCTGAGCTGAGGCCACCAGGCGGGTCGCGGGTTGCGGATAGCGAACGGCCTCCCCTCGGGGAGGTTAGCTGCGAATAATACGTTACTTTTCGTAAATAAGCAGTCCCGGACAAACAGCGGGTGCGATTATGCCGATCGCACCGACAAGGCGCTTGTGTCGCCGCCTTCTAAAGTATAGCCTCACACATCCCCCTATCTCCCCACAAAACTACCTACCACATCCTACCCCCTCATCTCACTCCGGGCCGGACTAAGGCGTTATTCGAACCGTGCCGAGAGTCAGCCTGGCTGGGGGCCCGGATTAAAACTAGCCCAGTCTTTAACGGTGAGCTCAGGCAAATGGCGACCGTCTGTTCTAATTCAGCCTTACCCGGGTATTGCGGATCTCTGCCCGGGCGGACACTTACTTCTCCGCAGCTCGTGGGATTCCATGAAAAAGTTACAGTACATAAAGATATCGCAGGATCTCCCTGCGGAACTTGTCGCAAGACAATTAGAGGGTCATATCCCTGACGGAGAACGACCCTTGCGTGTGGTAGACAATCCTCCACACCGTGCTGCTCCAGCAACAAGTAGGAGAGTGCCACGGGCACGAGAAACTCCGGCTGTGAGGCATGGGAGACCGATGGCTGGTACACTCAGACCACCGCACCCAACACCGAACAGCGCGAGGCAAGGCGCTCAGCGCCCAAAGAGGAAGGGAGAGCTCCTGCCACCAAGGGGTCAACCCGGTGGGCTGGATGACCCGAACCGGAGAAATCTCTGCGGTTCAAGGGTCAAGTGGTACCTCCGGTACCTCCAGCAGGGACTCAACCCCGATGAAGCCCTGAAAAAGGCCAAAGAGCCCAGGGAGGAGGTTGCAGCACCCGCGCCAGCCTCGAAAAGGCGGAGCAGCAGTCTCACACCTCCGGTGGCCACCCCCAAGAGGATGTGCCCGGTGGTTGTGGGCGCTGCCCGCGGCTCGGCAGCGGCAAAGGTGCTGAAGAACAATGGGGCAGGTAATCTGGACCTGCGCCCAAGCACATCGCGTGCAGCGAAGCCCAGCTCGCCGACACCCACCGAGCCTCGCCTGTCCTATGCAGACATGGCAAAAAAGGTAAAGGTGGCTGTGTTGCCCGTGGGCTTCCCAAGGGTCATGCTCAGTCACGGAGATTTATCTGTGTTGGAAGAGGCCATCATTGACGAAGTCATTGCGTCTGATGGAGATGTCGCGGTCTCATTCGTGGGCATTCACTTCCGGGTTGGATTCCTGGTAATTGAATGCTCCGATGAGACCTCAGCCGATTGGCTAAGGATTGCAACTTCGAGGCTACAGTCGTGGAAGGGCGTGCCCCTTGAGTGCAAGGTGGGGGACGACATTCCGTCGCCCCACTGCATCACGCTGTTCTGCCCCAGGAGTGCAGCTCGGTCTACCGAATCCCTGTTGGCTCTGCTGAGGAACCAGAACAGGATCGAGACCGACACCTGGAAGGTGATCTCCAGGAGGAACGAGGGTGGAGGAGCCCTCCTGGTGATCGGGATAGATGAACTAGCCAAGAATGTTATTGTGGAGAAGGGGCACCAGGTCTTCTTCCGTTATGGGACCATCCCCGTAAGTGGACTGAAGAAAAAGAAGACTGCAGAAAGGCCCCAACTTGCTCCAACGGGCAGAGAGGATGTCTCGGTGGGCAACACCACCACATCGGACACTCCTGCCCCGGAGCAGGGCAGTCCGACTGCGCAGCCCACCGACCCGTCGGAGGACCTCGCAGAAGACGAAGAACTGGCAGATGCGACGCTCTGCCAGGCGGAGATGCTGGGGGACGACGATATCCCCATGTCCTCGCAGGAGCTGGAGGAGGAGCTGCAGGATGCAGCTGAAGCTGACGTCACTATGACGAGCAGCGGTGACGGGGACTGCTCCAGGCCCCATTCACCGTGTCAGCTGGAGCCTCCCCAAAAGTAGATGTCAAATGTCATCAACACAGGGCTAGCCCAGGTAAACATCCACCGAGCTAAGGCAGCCTCGGCGGTCTTAGCAAGGATGTTTGCCAACAAACACCTTGGGCTGGCCCTGGTACAGGAGCCGTGGGTGAACGATGGCATCAAGGGCCTGTTCACAGTCGACTCAAAGGTAATCTGGGATCGGAGAGATCCAGCACCCAGAGCTTGTATCATGGTAAGGAAAAGTATTAACTTTACTATCCTTTCAGAATTCCTGACTAGAGACTGCGTTCCCTTACTGGTTTACACCAAGGGCAGCGCGGTCTCTATGGTTATCGTATCCGCATACTTCGCAGGGGATGCACCCTGCCCGCCACCAGAGATCGAGAAGCTGGTGGAGTACTGCAGAAAAGAGAAGATGCCGGTGCTCATCGGATGCGATGCCAATGCGCACCATACTATATGGGGCAGCAGTGACATCAATCTAAGGGGTGAGTGCCTAACTGATTTTATTTTCAAATATAATCTAGAACTAGGTAATGTCGGATCTACACCGACATTTGTCACCAGGATCAGGGAAGAGGTGCTAGACATCACCCTGATCAATCGGTCCCTAAAGCCTCACCTTAGGGACTGGCATGTTTCCCAAGAGGAATCCATGTCTGATCATAGGACTATCCTATTTAACTTAAAATTAAATACGGATAGTAGCACACAAAGTCGCAACCCTAGAAAAACCAACTGGGAAGGGTACAAGTCGACCCTAGGACTTTCCCTAGCCAACGGGCTGTCTGGTAATCCCAGAAGGCCGCTAGAGCTTGACAGGGCTATTGGTTACCTCAATAAATGCATAACCAAGGCATTTGAGGA
>NW_025062990.1:0-13502 GCF_018153295.1 Drosophila grimshawi
TGGAAACCGAAACTTAAAACGTCAATTTCTCGAAATGACTTCGCGACTACATATTTTCAGCTTTTGATGCAGAGTCAAAATATATAAAAAGGGCTTCATAATGTTGAAAGAAATTCTAACTGCTGACAATTATTGGCGAAGATACATCCCTTTGAATTTGGAAACAGAAACTTAAAACGTCAATTTCTCGAAATGACTTCGAGACTACATATTTTCAGCTTTTGATGCATAGTCAAAATATATAAAAAGGGCTCCATAATGTTGAAAGAAATTCTAACTTCTGACAATTATTGGCGAAGATACATCCGTTTGAATTTGGAAACAGAAACTTAAAACGTCAATTTCTCGAAATGACTTCGAGACTACATATTTTCAGCTTTTAATGCAGAGTCAAAAATATAAAAAGGGCTTCATAATGTTGAAAGAAATTCTAACTTCTGACAATTATTGGCGAAGATACATCCGTTTGAATTTGGGAAAAGAAACTTAAAACGTCAATTTCTCGAAATGACTTCGAGACTACATATTTTCAGCTTTTGATGCAGAATCAAAATATATAAAAAGGGCTTCATAATGTTGAAAGAAATTCTGACTTCTGACAATTATTGGCGAAGATACATCCGTTTGAATTTGGGAACAGAAACTTAAAACCGCCAATATCTCGAAATGACTTCGAGACTACATATTTTCAGCTTTTGATGCAGAATCAAAATATATAAAAAGGGAATGTTGAAAGAAATTCTAACTTCTGACAATTATTGGCGAAGATACATCCGTTTGAATTTGAAACAGAAACTTAAAATCAATTTCTCGAAATGACTTCGAGACTACATATTTTCAGCTTTTATTGCGAGTCAAAATTTTTAAAAAGGGTTTTTTATTTTTAAATTAATTTATTTTTTTCATTTTTGGCGAAGATAATCCGTTTGAATTTGGAAACAGAAACTTAAAACGTCAATTTCTCGAAATGACTTCGAGACTACATATTTTCAGCTTTTGATGCAGAGTCAAAATATATAAAAAGGCCTTCATAATGTTGAAAGAAATTCTAACTTTCTGACAATTATTGGCGAAGATACATCGTTTGAATTTGGGAAAAGAAACTTAAACCGCCAATATCTCGAAATGACTTCGAGACTACATATTTTCAGCTTTTGATGCAGAATCAAAATATATAAAAGAGGGCTTCATAATGTTGAAAGAAATTCTAACTTCTGACAATTATTGGCGAAGATACATCCGTTTGAATTTGGAAACAGAAACTTAAAACGTCAATTTCTCGAAATGACTTCGAGACTACATATTTTCAGCTTTTGATGCAGAATCAAAATATATAAAAAGGAGCAGGGCTTCATAATGTTGAAAGAAATTCTAACTTCTGACAATTATTGGCGAAGATACATCCGTTTGAATTTGGAAACAGAAACTTAAAACGTCAATTTCTCGAAATGACTTCAAGACTACATATTTTCAGCTTTTGATGCAGAATCAAAATATATATAAAAATGTTGAAAGAAATTCTAACTTCTGACAATTATTGGCGAAGATACATCCGTTTGAATTTGGAAACCGAAACTTAAAACGTCAATTTCTCGAAATGACTTCGAGACTACATATTTTCAGCTTTTGATGCAGAGTCAAAATATATAAAAAGGGCTTCATAATGTTGAAAGAAATTCTGACTTCTGACAATTATTGGCGAAGATACATCCGTTTGAATTTGGAAACAGAAACTTAAAACGTCAATTTCTCGAAATGACTTCGAGACTACATATTTTCAGCTTTTGATGCAGAATCAAAATATATAAAAAGGGCTTCATAATGTTGAAAGAAATTCTAACTTCTGACAATTATTGACGAAGATACATCCGTTTGAATTTGGAAACAGAAACTTAAAACGTCAATTTCTCGAAATGACTTCGAGACTACATATTTTCAGCTTTTGATGCAGAGTCAAAATATATAAAAAGGGCTTCATAATGTTGAAAGAAATTCTAACTTCTGACAATTATTGGCGAAGATACATCCGTTTGAATTTGGAAACAGAAACTTAAAACGTCAATTTCTGGAAATGACTTCGAGACTACATATTTTCAGCTTTTGATGCAGAATCAAAATATATAAAAAGGGCTTCATAATGTTGAAAGAAATTCTAACTTCTGACAATTATTGGCGAAGATACATCCATTTGAATTTGGAAACAGAAACTTAAAACGTCAATTTCTCGAAATGACTTCGCGACTACATATTTTCAGCTTTTGATGCAGAGTCAAAATATATAAAAAGGGCTTCATAATGTTGAAAGAAATTCTAACTTCTGACAATTATTGGCGAAGATACATCCGTTTGAATTTGGAAACAGAAACTTAAAACGTCAATTTCTCGAAATGACTTCGAGACTACATATTTTCAGCTTTTGATGCAGAATCAAAATATATAAAAAGGGCTTCATAATGTTGAAAGAAATTCTAACTTCTGACAATTATTGGCGAAGATACATCCGTTTGAATTTGGAAACAGAAACTTAAAACGTCAATTTCTCGAAATGACTTCGAGACTACATATTTTCAGCTTTTGATGCAGAGTCAAAATATATAAAAAGGGCTTCATAATGTTGAAAGAAATTCTAACTTCTGACAATTATTGGCGAAGATACATCCGTTTGAATTTGGAAACAGAAACTTAAAACGTCAATTTCTCGAAATGACTTCGAGACTACATATTTTCAGCTTTTGATGCAGAGTCAAAATATATAAAAAGGGCTTCATAATGTTGAAAGAAATTCTAACTTCTGACAATTATTGGCGAAGATACATCCGTTTGAATTTGGAAACAGAAACTTAAAACGTCAATTTCTCGAAATGACTTCAAGACTACATATTTTCAGCTTTTGATGCAGAATCAAAATATATAAAAAGGGCTTCATAGTTTGAAAGAAATTCTTAACTGCTGACAATTATTGGCGAAGATACATCCGGTTGAATTTGGAAACCGAAACTTAAAACGTCAATTTCTCGAAATGACTTCGCGACTACATATTTTCAGCTTTTGATGCAGAGTCAAAATATATAAAAAGGGCTTCATAATGTTGAAAGAAATTCTGACTTCTGACAATTATTGGCGAAGATACATCGTTTGAATTTGGGAAAAGAAACTTAAACCGCCAATATCTCGAAATGACTTCGAGACTACATATTTTCAGCTTTTGATGCAGAATCAAAATATATAAAAAGGGCTTCATAATGTTGAAAGAAATTCTAACTTCTGACAATTATTGGCGAAGATACATCCGTTTGAATTTGGAAACAGAAACTTAAAACGTCAATTTCTCGAAATGACTTCGAGACTACATATTTTCAGCTTTTGATGCAGAGTCAAAATATATAAAAAGGGCTTCATAATGTTGAAAGAAATTCTAACTTCTGACAATTATTGGCGAAGATACATCCGTTTGAATTTGGAAACAGAAACTTAAAACGTCAATTTCTCGAAATGACTTCGAGACTACATATTTTCAGCTTTTGATGCAGAATCAAAATATATAAAAAGGGCTTCATAATGTTGAAAGAAATTCTAACTTCTGACAATTATTGGCGAAGATACATCCGTTTGAATTTGGAAACAGAAACTTAAAACGTCAATTTCTCGAAATGACTTCGCGACTACATATTTTCAGCTTTTGATGCAGAGTCAAAATATATAAAAAGGGCTTCATAATGTTGAAAGAAATTCTAACTTCTGACAATTATTGGCGAAGATACATCCGTTTGAATTTGGAAACAGAAACTTAAAACGTCAATTTCTCGAAATGACTTCGAGACTACATATTTTCAGCTTTTGATGCAGAATCAAAATATATAAAAAGGGCTTCATAATGTTGAAAGAAATTCTAACTTCTGACAATTATTGGCGAAGATACATCCGTTTGAATTTGGAAACAGAAACTTAAAACGTCAATTTCTCGAAATGACTTCGAGACTACATATTTTCAGCTTTTGATGCAGAGTCAAAATATATAAAAAGGGCTTCATAATGTTGAAAGAAATTCTAACTTCTGACAATTATTGGCGAAGATACATCCGTTTGAATTTGGAAACAGAAACTTAAAACGTCAATTTCTCGAAATGACTTCGAGACTACATATTTTCAGCTTTTGATGCAGAATCAAAATATATAAAAAGGGCTTCATAATGTTGAAAGAAATTCTAACTTCTGACAATTATTGGCGAAGGTACATCCGTTTGAATTTGGAAACAGAAACTTAAAACGTCGATTTCTCGAAATGACTTCGAGACTACATATTTTCAGCTTTTGATGCAGAATCAAAATATATAAAAAGGGGTTCATAATGTTGAAAGAAATTCTAACTTCTGACAATTATTGGCGAAGATACATCCGTTTGAATTTGGAAACAGAAACTTAAAACGTCAATTTCTCGAAATGACTTCGCGACTACATATTTTCAGCTTTTGATGCAGAGTCAAAATATATAAAAAGGGCTTCATAATGTTGAAAGAAATTCTAACTTCTGCCAATTATTGGCGAAGATACATCCGTTTGCATTTGGAAACAGAAACTTAAAACGTCCATTTCTCGAAATGACTTCGCGACTACATATTTTCAGCTTTTGATGCGGAGTCTAAATATATAAAAAGGGCTTCATAATGTTGAAAGAATTTCTAACTGCTGACAATTATTGGCGAAGATACATCCGTTTGAATTTGGAAACAGAAACTTAAAACGTCAATTTCTCGAAATGACTTCAAGACTACATATTTTCAGCTTTTGATGCAGAATCAAAATATATAAAAATGTTGAAAGAAATTCTAACTGCTGACAATTATTGACGAAGATACATCCGATTGAATTTGGAAACCGAAACTTAAAACGTCAATTTCTCTAAATGACTTCGCGACTACATATTTTCAGCTTTTGATGCAGAGTCAAAATATATAAAAAGGGCTTCATAATGTTGAAAGAAATTCTGACTTCTGACAATTATTGGCGAAGATACATCCGTTTGAATTTGGGAAAAGAAACTTAAACCGCCAATATCTCGAAATGACTTCGAGACTACATATTTTCAGCTTTTGATGCACAGTCAAAATATATAAAAAGGGCTTCATAATGTTGAAAGAAATTCTAACTTCTGACAATTATTGGCGAAGATACATCCGTTTGAATTTGGAAACAGAAACTTAAAACGTCAATTTCTCGAAATGACTTCAAGACTACATATTTTCAGCTTTTGATGCAGAATCAAAATATATAAAAATGTTGAAAGAAATTCTAACTGCTGACAATTATTGACGAAGATACATCCGGTTGAATTTGGAAACCGAAACTTAAAACGTCAATTTCTCGAAATGACTTCGCGACTACATATTTTCAGCTTTTGATGCAGAGTCAAAATATATAAAAAGGGCTTCATAATGCTGAAAGAAATTCTGACTTCTGACAATTATTGGCGAAGATACATCGTTTGAATTTGGGAAAAGAAACTTAAACCGCCAATATCTCGAAATGACTTCGAGACTACATATTTTCAGCTTTTGATGCAGAATCAAAATATATAAAAAGGGCTTCATAATGTTGAAAGAAATTCTAACTGCTGACAATTATTGGCGAAGATACATCCGGTTGAATTTGGAAACAGAAACTTAAAACGTCAATTTCTCGAAATGACTTCGAGACTACATATTTTCAGCTTTTGAAGCAGAGTCAAAATATATAAAACGGGCTTCATAATGTTGAAAGAAATTCTAACTTCTGACAATTATTGACGAAGATACATCCGTTTGAATTTGGAAACAGAAACTTAAAACGTCAATTTCTCGAAATGACTTCGAGACTACATATTTTCAGCTTTTGATGCAGAATCAAAATATATAAAAAGGGCTTCATAATGTTGAAAGAAATTCTAACTTCTGACAATTATTGGCGAAGATACATCCGTTTGAATTTGGAAACCGAAACTTAAAACGTCAATTTCTCGAAATGACTTCGCGACTACATATTTTCAGCTTTTGATGCAGAGTCAAAATATTTAAAAAGGGCTTCATAATGTTGAAAGAAATTCTAACTTCTGACAATTATTGGCGAAGATACATCCGTTTGAATTTGGAAACAGAAACTTAAAACGTAAATTTCGCGAAATGACTTCGAGACTACATATTTTCAGCTTTTGATGCAGAATCAAAATATATAAAAAGGGCTTCATAATGTTGAAAGAAATTCTAACTTCTGACAATTATTGGCGAAGATACATCCGTTTGAATTTGGAAACAGAAACTTAAAACGTCAATTTCTCGAAATGACTTCGAGACTACATATTTTCAGCTTTTGATGCAGAGTCAAAATATATAAAAAGGGCTTCATAATGTTGAAAGAAATTCTAACTTCTGACAATTATTGACGAAGATACATCCGTTTGAATTTGGAAACAGAAACTTAAAACGTCAATTTCTCGAAATGACTTCGAGACTACATATTTTCAGCTTTTGATGCAGAATCAAAATATATAAAAAGGGCTTCATAATGTTGAAAGAAATTCTAACTTCTGACAATTATTGGCGAAGATACATCCGTTTGAATTTGGAAACCGAAACTTAAAACGTCAATTTCTCGAAATGACTTCGCGACTACATATTTTCAGCTTTTGATGCAGAGTCAAAATATTTAAAAAGGGCTTCATAATGTTGAAAGAAATTCTAACTTCTGACAATTATTGGCGAAGATACATCCGTTTGAATTTGGAAACAGAAACTTAAAACGTAAATTTCGCGAAATGACTTTGAGACTACATATTTTCAGCTTTTGATGCAGAATCAAAATATATAAAAAGGGCTTCATAATGTTGAAAGAAATTCTAACTGCTGACAATTATTGGCGAAGATACATCCGTTTGAATTTGGAAACAGAAACTTAAAACGTCAATTTCTCGAAATGACTTCGAGACTACATATTTTCAGCTTTTGATGCATAGTCAAAATATATAAAAAGGGATCCATAATGTTGAAAGAAATTCTAACTTCTGACAATTATTGGCGAAGATACATCCGTTTGAATTTGGAAACAGAAACTTAAAACGTCAATTTCTCGAAATGACTTCGAGACTACATATTTTCAGCTTTTAAAGCAGAGTCAAAATATATAAAAAGGGACCCATAATGTTGAAAGAAATTCTAACTTCTGACAATTATTGGCGAAGATACATCCGTTTGAATTTGGAAACAGAAACTTAAAACGTCAATTTCTCGAAATGACTTCGAGACTACATATTTTCAGCTTTTAAAGCAGAGTCAAAATATATAAAAAGGGCTTCATAATGTTGCAAGAAATTCTAACTTCTGACAATTATTGGCGAAGATACATCGTTTGAATTTGGGAAAAAAAACTTAAAACGTCAATTTCTCGAAATGACTTCGCGACTACATATTTTCAGCTTTTGATGCAGAATCAAAATATAGAAAAAGGGCTTCATAATGTTGAAAGAAATTCTAACTTCTGACAATTATTGGCGAAGATACATCCGTTTGAATTTGGAAACAGAAACTTAAAACGTCAATTTCTCGAAATGACTTCAAGACTACATATTTTCAGCTTTTGATGCAGAATCAAAATATATAAAAATGTTGAAAGAAATTCTAACTGCTGACAATTATTGACGAAGATACATCCGGTTGAATTTGGAAACCGAAACTTAAAACGTCAATTTCTCGAAATGACTTCGCGACTACATATTTTCAGCTTTTGATGCAGAGTCAAAATATATAAAAAGGGCTTCATAATGTTGAAAGAAATTCTGACTTCTGACAATTATTGGCGAAGATACATCGTTTGAATTTGGGAAAAGAAACTTAAAACGTCAATTTCTCGAAATGACTTCGAGACTACATATTTTCAGCTTTTGAAGCAGAGTCAAAATATATAAAAAGGGCTTCATAATGTTGAAAGAAATTCTAACTGGCTGACAATTATTGGAGAAGATACCTCCGGTTGAATTCGGAAACAGAAACTTAAAACGTCAATTTCTCGAAATGACTTCGCGATTACATATTTTCAGCTTTTGATGCAGAGTCAAAATATATAAAAAGGGCTTTCATAATGTTGAAAGAAATTCTGACTTCGCATACATCCGTTTGAATTTGGAAACAGAAACTTAAAACGTCAATTTCTCGAAATGACTTTGAGACTACATATTTTCAGCTTTTGATGCAGAGTCAAAACATATAAAAAGGGCTTCATAATGTTGAAAGAAATTCTAACTTCTGACAATTATTGGCGAAGATACATCCGTTTGAATTTGGAAACAGAAACTTAAAACGTCAATTTCTCGAAATGACTTCGAGACTACATATTTTCAGCTTTTGATGCATAGTCAAAATATATAAAAAGGGATCCATAATGTTGAAAGAAATTCTAACTTCTGACAATTATTGGCGAAGATACATCCGTTTGAATTTGGAAACAGAAACTTAAAACGTCAATTTCTCGAAATGACTTCGAGACTACATATTTTCAGCTTTTGATGCAGAGTCAAAATATATAAAAAGGGCTTCATAATGTTGAAAGAAATTCTAACTTCTGACAATTATTGGCGAAGATACATCCGTTTGAATTTGGAAACAGAAACTTAAAACGTCAATTTCTCGAAATGACTTCGCGACTACATATTTTCAGCTTTTGATGCAGAGTCAAAATATATAAAAAGGCCTTCATAATGTTGAAAGAAATTCTAACTTCTGACAATTATTGGCGAAGATACATCGTTTGAATTTGGGAAAAGAAACTTAAACCGCCAATATCTCGAAACGACTTCGAGACTACATATTTTCAGCTTTTGATGCAGAATCAAAATATATAAAAAGGGGTTCATAATGTTGAAAGAAATTCTAACTTCTGACAATTATTGGCGAAGATACATCCGTTTGAATTTGGAAACAGAAACTTAAAACGTCAATTTCTGGAAATGACTTCGAGACTACATATTTTCAGCTTTTGATGCAGAATCAAAATATATAAAAAGGGCTTTTGATGCAGAGTCAAAATATATGAAAAGGGCTTCATAATGTTGAAAGAAATTCTAACTTCTGACAATTATTGGCGAAGATACATCCGTTTGAATTTGGAAACAGAAACTTAAAACGTCAATTTCTCGAAATGACTTCAAGACTACATATTTTCAGCTTTTGATGCAGAATCAAAATATATAAAACTTCATAATGTTGAAAGAAATTTTTAACTGCTGACAATTATTGGCGAAGATACATCCGTTTGAATTTGGAAACCGAAACTTAAAACGTCAATTTCTCGAAATGACTTCGCGACTACATATTTTCAGCTTTTGATGCAGAGTCAAAATATATAAAAAGGGCTTCATAATGTTGAAAGAAATTCTGACTTCTGACAATTATTGGCGAAGATACATCCGTTTGAATTTGGGAAACAGAAACTTAAAACGTCAATTTCTCGAAATGACTTCGAGACTACATATTTTCAGCTTTTGATGCAGAGTCAAAATATATAAAAAGGGCTTCATAATGTTGAAAGAAATTCTAACTTCTGACAATTATTGGCGAAGATACATCCGTTTGAATTTGGAAACAGAAACTTAAAACGTCAATTTCTCGAAATGACTTCGCGACTACATATTTTCAGCTTTTGATGCAGAGTCAAAATATATAAAAAGGGCTTCATAATGTTGAAAGAAATTCTAACTTCTGACAATTATTGGCGAAGATACATCCGTTTGAATTTGGAAACAGAAACTTAAAACGTCAATTTCTCGAAATGACTTCGAGACTACATATTTTCAGCTTTTGATGCAGAATCAAAATATATAAAAAGGGCTTCATAATGTTGAAAGAAATTCTAACTTCTGACAATTATTGGCGAAGATACATCCGTTTGAATTTGGAAACAGAAACTTAAAACGTCAATTTCTCGAAATGACTTCGAGACTACATATTTTCAGCTTTTGATGCAGAGTCAAAATATATAAAAAGGGCTTCATAATGTTGAAAGAAATTCTAACTTCTGACAATTATTGGCGAAGATACATCCGTTTGAATTTGGAAACAGAAACTTAAAACGTCAATTTCTCGAAATGACTTCGAGACTACATATTTTCAGCTTTTGATGCAGAGTCAAAATATATAAAAAGGGCTTCATAATGTTGAAAGAAATTCTAACTTCTGACAATTATTGGCGAAGATACATCCGTTTGAATTTGGAAACAGAAACTTAAAACGTCAATTTCTCGAAATGACTTCGAGACTACATATTTTCAGCTTTTGATGCAGAATCAAAATATATAAAAATGTTGAAAGAAATTCTAACTTCTGACAATTATTGGCGAAGATACATCCGGTTGAATTTGGAAACAGAAACTTAAAACGTCAATTTCTCGAAATGACTTCGCGACTACATATTTTCAGCTTTTGATGCAGAATCAAAATATATAAAAAGGGCTTCATAATGTTGAAAGAAATTCTAACTTCTGACAATTATTGGCGAAGATACATCCGTTTGAATTTGGAAACAGAAACTTAAAACGTCAATTTCTCGAAATGACTTCGAGACTACATATTTTCAGCTTTTGATGCAGAATCAAAATATATAAAAAGGGCTTCATAATGTTGAAAGAAATTCTAACTTCTGACAATTATTGGCGAAGATACATCCGTTTGAATTTGGAAACAGAAACTTAAAACGTCAATTTCTCGAAATGACTTCGAGACTACATATTTTCAGCTTTTGATGCAGATTCAAAATATATAAAAAGGGCTTCATAATGTTGAAAGAAATTCTAACTTCTGACAATTATTGGCGAAGATACATCCGTTTGAATTTGGAAACAGAAACTTAAAACGTCAATTTCTGGAAATGACTTCGAGACTACATATTTTCAGATTTTGATGCGGAATCAAAATATATAAAAAGGGCTTCATAATGTTGAAAGAAATTCTAACTTCTGACAATTATTGGCGAAGATACATCCGTTTGAATTTGGAAACAGAAACTTAAAACGTCAATTTCTCGAAATGACTTCGCGACTACATATTTTCAGCTTTTGATGCAGAGTCAAAATATATAAAAAGGGCTTCATAATGTTGAAAGAAATTCTAACTTCTGACAATTATTGGCGAAGATACATCCGTTTGAATTTGGAAACAGAAACTTAAAACGTCAATTTCTCGAAATGACTTCGAGACTACATATTTTCAGCTTTTGATGCAGAATCAAAATATATAAAAGGGCTTCATAATGTTGAAAGAAATTCTAACTTCTGACAATTATTGGCGAAGATACATCCGTTTGAATTTGGAAACAGAAACTTAAAACGCCAATTTCTCGAAATGACTTCGAGACTACATATTTTCAGCTTTTGATGCAGAGTCAAAATATATAAAAAGGGCTTCATAATGTTGAAAGAAATTCTAACTTCTGACAATTATTGGCGAAGATACATCCGTTTGAATTTGGAAACAGAAACTTAAAACGTCAATTTCTCGAAATGACTTCGAGACTACATATTTTCAGCTTTTGATGCAGAATCAAAATATATAAAAAGGGCTTCATAATGTTGAAAGAAATTCTAACTTCTGACAATTATTGGCGAAGATACATCCGTTTGAATTTGGAAACAGAAACTTAAAACGTCAATTTCTCGAAATGACTTCGAGACTACATATTTTCAGCTTTTGATGCAGAATCAAAATATATAAAAAGGGCTTCATAATGTTGAAAGAAATTCTAACTTCTGACAATTATTGGCGAAGATACATCCATTTGAATTTGGAAACAGAAACTTAAAACGTCAATTTCTCGAAATGACTTCGAGACTACATATTTTCAGCTTTTGATGCAGAATCAAAATATATAAAAAGGGCTTCATAATGTTGAAAGAAATTCTAACTTCTGACAATTATTGGCGAAGATACATCCGTTTGAATTTGGAAACAGAAACTTAAAACGTCAATTTCTCGAAATGACTTCGCGACTACATATTTTCAGCTTTTGATGCAGAGTCAAAATATATAAAAAGGGCTTCATAATGTTGAAAGAAATTCTAACTTCTGACAATTATTGGCGAAGATACATCCGTTTGAATTTGGAAACAGAAACTTAAAACGTCAATTTCTCGAAATGACTTCGAGACTACATATTTTCAGCTTTTGATGCAGAATCAAAATATATAAAAACGCCTTCATAATGTTGAAAGAAATTCTAACTTCTGACAATTATTGGCGAAGATACATCCGTTTGAATTTGGAAACAGAAACTTAAAACTTCAATTTCTGGAAATGACTTCGCGACTACATATTTTCAGCTTTTGATGCAGAGTCAAAATATATAAAAAGGGCTTCATAATGTTGAAAGAAATTCTAACTTCTGACAATTATTGGCGAAGATACATCCGTTTGAATTTGGAAACAGAAACTTAAAACGTCTATTTCTCGAAATGACTTCGAGACTACATATTTTCAGCTTTTGATGCAGAATCAAAATATATAAAAAAGGGGTTCATAATGTTGAAAGAAATTCTAACTTCTGACAATTATTGGCGAAGATACATCCATTTGAATTTGGAAACAGAAACTTAAAACGTCAATTTCTCGAAATGACTTCGAGACTACATATTTTCAGCTTTTGATGCAGAATCAAAATATGTAAAAAGGGCTTCATAATGTGGAAAGAAATTCTGACTTCTGCCAATTATTGGCGAAGATACATCCATTTGCATTTGGAAACAGAAACTTAAAACGTCCATTTCTCGAAATGACTTCGAGACTACATATTTTCAGCTTTTGATGCAGAATCAAAATATATAAAAAGGGCTTCATAATGTTAAAAGAAATTCTAACTTCTGACAATTATTGGCGAAGATACATCCGTTGAATTTGGAAACAGAAACTTAAAACTTCAATTTCTCGAATTGACTTCGAGACTACATATTTTCAGCTTTTGATGCAGAGTCAAAATATATAAAAAGGGCTTCATAATGTTGAAAGAAATTCTAACTTCTGACAATTATTGGCGAAGATACATCCGTTTGGATTTGGCAACAGAAACTTAAAACGTCGATTTCTCGAAATGACTTCAAGACTACATATTTTCAGCTTTTGATGCAGAATCAAAATATAAAAATGTTGAAAGAAATTCTAACTGCTGACAATTATTGGCGAAGATACATCTCGATTGAATTTGAAACCGAAACTTAAACGTCAATTTCTCAAATGACCTGGCGACTACATATTTTCAGCTTTTGATGCAGAGTCAAAATATATAAAAAGGGCTTCATAATGTTGAAAGAAATTCTGACTTCTGACAATTATTGGCGAAGATACATCCGTTTGAATTTGGGAAGGAAACTTAAACCGCCAATATCTCGAAATGACTTCGAGACTACATATTTTCAGCTTTTGATGCAGAATCAAAATATATAAAAAGGGCTTCATAATGTTGAAAGAAATTCCCAACTTCTGACAATTATTGGC